>NC_091129.1:13734202-13761702 GCF_040183065.1 Periplaneta americana
ATAAAATAGAATATATAGAATAGAATAGAATTGACTGATTAGAATATAGTAGAATAGCATAGAAAAAATAATTAGAATATAATAGATATAATAAAATAGAATAGATAGAATAGAATAGGTATTATAGAATGAAAATATTACTTAGATAGATAGATAGATAGATAGATAGATAGATAGATAGATAGATAGATAGATAGATAGATAGATAGATAGATAGATAGATAGATAGATAGATAGATAGATAGATAGATAGATAGAGTAGGATAAAATAGATGTAAATGATAGATGATGTTGAATAGGATAGAATAGGGAAAATAGATTAGGATGGAATAGATAGAATAGGATAAAATAAATATAATGGACAGAAAGGATGGAATAGATATAGGATAAAATAGACAGTACATAATAGAATAGATAGAATAGAATACAATAGAATTTAATAGATAGAATAGGATTGATAGAATAGAATAGAGAATAGAATAGACAGAATAGATAGAATAGAAAACAGAGAGTAAATAGAAATAAATGAATAGAATAGAATAGACAATGGAACAGAATAGACAGAATAGAAGCAAATAGAATAGAATTGAACAGATAGACTAGAATATAACAGAAAAAATAGATCATAAAATAGAATAGATAGAATATAATAGATAGAATAGAATAGATAGAATAGGTGAAATAGGATAAGATAAAAGCAACAGAATACAAAGATAAGAAAGATTAGATAGATAGATAGATAGATAGATAGATAGATAGATAGATAGATAGATAGATAGATAGATAGATAGATAGATAGATAGATAGATAGATAGATAGATAGATAGATAGATAGATAGATAGATAGATAGATAGATAGATAGATAGATAGATAGATAGATAGATAGATAGATAGATAGATAGATAGATAGATAGATAGATAGATAGATAGATAGATAGATAGATAGATAGATAGATAGATAGATAGATAGAGTAAGATAAAATAGATATAATAGATAGTGTAAGATAAAATAGATATAATAGAATATATCGAATACGATAGAATAGGAAAAAGATAGATTAGGATAGAATAGATAGAATAGGATAAAATAGATATAATGGATGGAATGAATGGAATAGAAATAGGGTAAAATAGAAAATAATAGAACAGATAGAATAGAATAAAATTGAATAGATAGAATAGGAATGATAGAATAGAATAGAAAGAAGAGAATAGACAGAATAGATAGAATAGAATACAGAGTTGATGGAAATCAATAGATAGTATAGAATATACAGAATAGATAGAATAGCACAGACACAATAGTTGGAATAGAATAGACAATAGAACAGAATAGACAGAATAGAACAAAGTAGAATAGAATTGAACAGAGAATAGATTATAACAGAAAAAAGAATAGAACATAAAATAGATTAGATATAATAGAATACATAGAATAGCATATAGAGAAAAGAATAGATAGAATAGAATAGATAGAATAGATGTATTAAGATATAATAAAAAGGATAGAATAGGTGTAATAGGATATAATAAAAAGAATAGAATAGAAAAATTAAAAAGATTAGATTAGATAGATAGATAGATAGATAGATAGATAGATAGATAGATAGATAGATAGATAGATAGATAGATAGATAGATAGATAGATAGATAGATAGATAGAAAGGCAGGCAGGCAGGCAGGCAGGCAGGCAGGCAGGCAGGCAGGCAGGCAGGCAGGCAGGCAGGCAGGCAGGCAGGCAGACAGACAGACAGACAGACAGACAGACAGACAGACAGACAGACAGACAGACAGACAGATAGATAGATAGATAGATAGATAGATGGGTGGGTGGGTGGGTGGGTAGATGGATGGGTGGGTGGGTGGGTATATAGATAGATAGATAGATAGATAGATAGATAGATAGATAGATAGATAGATAGATAGATAGATAGATAGATAGATAGATAGATAGATAGATAGATAGATAGATAGATAGATAGATAGATAGATACATAGATAGATAGATAAAATAGGATAGAATACATAGGATAGATATAATAGGTTAGAAGAGGATAGCATAGATAGAATAGGAGAGCACAGATACAATAGGATAGAATAGATAGAATAGGATATAATAGCATAGGATAAGATAGAATAGCTAAAATACGATAGTATAGATAGAATAGGATAGGATACATCCAATAGGATAGAAGAGATAGAGTAGGATAGAATAAATAGAATAGATAGAATAGAATAGACATAATAGAATAGACAGAATAGTTAGAATAGAATAGACAGAGTGGATAGAAAAGAGTAGACACAACAGATAGAATAGAATAGACAGGACAGATAGAATATAATTGACAGAATATATAGCATAGAAAGAATAGAACAGAATAGAATAGAACAGATGTAACAGAATGGAAAAATAGAATAGAATACATAGATTAGAATAGAATTGATAGAATAGGATAGAATATACTGAATAGGTTAAAATAGATAGAATAGAATAGAATAGATAGAATAAGAGAGAATAGATAGATTAGAATAGAATATACAGAATAGAAGAGTCAGAATATAATAGAATAGATAGAATAGAATACATAGAAGACAATAAAAGTCATAGTATAGAATAGCTAGAATAGAATAGATAGAATAAAATAAAATAGAGTAGATAAAATAAAAAAGATTAGATAAAATAGAAAGATTAGATAGATAGATAAATAGATAGATAGATAGATAGATAGATAGATAGATAGATAGATAGATAGATAGATAGATAGATAGATAGATAGATAGATAGATAGATAGATAGATAGATAGATACATAGATAGATAGATAGATAGAATAGGAAAGAATACATAGAATAGACTAGATAGAATAGTTAGAATAGATGGAATACAATAGAATACATAGATTAGAATATATAGAATAGAATAAAATAGATACACTAGAATAAAGTAGATAGCATAGAATCAGAATTGAATAGGATAGAATGTATAGAATAGGATATAATAGGATAGAATATATAGTGTAGAATAAATAGATTAGAATAGAATATATATTATAGAATTGACAGAATAGTTAGAATAGAATTAATAGAATGGAATACATAGAATAGAATAGAATTGTTAGAATAGATGGAATAGAATAGTATAGAATACAAAAGAATGGAACTGATAGAATAGAATAGATAGAATATAATAGAATAAAATAGATAGAATATAATAGACAGAATAGAATAGATTAGAATAAAGTAGAATAGAATAGGATAGATATTATAGAATAGAGAGATAGATAGATAGATAGATAGATAGATAGATAGATAGATAGATAGATAGATAGATAGATAGATAGATAGATAGATAGATAGATAGATAGATAGATAGATAGATAGATACATAGATAGATAGATAGATAGATAGATAGATAGATAGATAGATAGATAGATAGATAGATAGATAGATAGATAGATAGATAGATAGATACATAGATACATAGATAGATAGATAGATAGATAGATAGATAGATAGATAGATAGATAGATAGATAGATAGATAGATAGATAGATAGATAGATAGATAGATAGATAGATAGATAGAGAGATAGATAGATAGATAGATAGATAGATAGATAGATAGATAGATAGATAGATAGATAGATAGATAGATAGATAGATAGATAGATAGATAGATAGATAGATAGATAGATAGATAGATAGATAGATAGATAGATAGATAGATAGACAGACACAAATAGATAGATAGAAGGAATAGGATAGAATAGATAGTCTAGGATAGAACAGATAGAATAGGAGAAAATGGATAGAATAGGATCGGATGGATAGCATAGGATGGAATGGATAGAATAAATATAATAGGATAGAATAAATGAAATATAATGAATAGATAGAATAGGATGGAATGGCATAGAATAGGTAGAATGGAATAGAATAAAATAGATAGAATAGGACAGATAGAATAAAATAGATATAACAGAATGGACGGAGTATAATGAACAGAAAAGACAGAATAGAATATTCAGAATAGATAGAATAGACAGAGTAGATAGAGTAGAATAGACGGAATAGAATATAGAGAATAGATAGAATAGAATAGACATAATAAATAGAATAGACAGAATAGAAAGAATAGACTAGACGGAATAGATAGAATGGTATAGACAAATACATACAATAGAATAGATAGAATACATAGAATAGAATAGACAGAATTGAACAGAGTAGACGGAATAGAACAGATTAGACAGAATGGTTCTGAATAGAGTATAAAAGAAAAGATAGAATACAATAGAACAGATAGAATAGAATAGACCAGATAGGATAGAATAGATCGAATTGACTAGAATAGATAGATTAGAATGGATAGAATAGAATAGAATACATAGAATAAAATAAACTAGAATAGAATAGATAGGATAAAATAAAATAGATAGAATATATTAAATAGCTAGACTAGAATAGATAGAATAATATAGAATAGATAGAATAGAATAGATAGATTAGAATCGATTATATAGAATAGAATAGACAGAATAAATAGGATAGAATAGATATTATAGAATATATAGAATAGAACAGAATTGATAGAATAGAATATAATAGAATAGTATAGAAAAATAATTAGAATATAATAGATGTAATGAAATAGAATAGATAGACTAGAATAGGTATAAGAGAATGGAAATATTACATAGATAGATAGATAGATAGATAGATAGATAGATAGATAGATAGATAGATAGATAGATAGATAGATAGATAGACAGAGCCAAATAGATAAATAGAAGGTATAGGATAGAATAGATAGTCTAGGATAGAACAGATAGAATAGGAGAAAATGGATAGAATAGGATCTGATGGATAGCGTAGGATGGAATGGATAGAATAGATATAATAGAATAGAATAAATGAAATATTAAGAATAGATAGAATAGGATGGAATGGCATAGAATAGATAGAATGGAATAGAATAAAATAGATAGAATGGAATAGAATAAAATAGATAGAATAGGATAGATAGAATAAAATAGATATAACAGAATGGACGGAGAATAATGAATAGGAAAGACAGAATAGAATATTCAGAATAGATAGAATAGACAGAGGAGATAGAATAGAATAGACAGAATAGAATAGACGGAATAGAATATAGAGAATAGATAAAATAGAATAGACAGAATAGATAGAATAGACTAGACGGATTAGATAGAATGGAATAGACAAATATATACAATAGAATAGTTAGAATACATAGAATAGACTAGACAGAATAGAACAGAGTGGACGAAATAGAACAGATTAGACAGAATGGTTCCGAATAGAGTATAAAAGAAAAGATAGAATACAATAGAACAGATAGAATAGAATAGATCGAATTGACTAGAATAGATAGATAAGAATGGATAGAATAGAATATAATACATAGAATAAAATAAAATAGAATAGAATAGATAGGCTAAAATAAAATACATAGAATAGATTAAATAGCTAGACTAGAATAGATATAGGATAAAATAGATAGTACATAATAGAATAGATAGAATAGAATACAATAGAATTTAATAGATAGAATAGGATTGATAGAATGGAATAGAGAATAGAATAGATAGAATAGAAAACAGAGAGTAAATAGAAATCAATATATAGAATAGAATAGACAATGGAACAGAACAGACAGAATAGAAGCAAATAGAATAGAATTGAACAGATAGACTAGAATATAACAGAAAAAATAGAACATAAAATAGAATACATAGAATATAATTCATAGAATAGAATAGAATAGAATAGATAGAATATAATAGGTAGAATAGAATAGATAGAATAGGTGAATTAGGATAAAATAAAAACATCAGAATACAAAGATTAGAAAGATTAGATAGATAGATAGATAGATAGATAGATAGATAGATAGATAGATAGATAGATAGATAGATAGATAGATAGATAGATAGATAGATAGATAGATAGATAGATAGATAGATAGATAGATAGATAGATAGATAGATAGATAGATAGATAGATAGATAGATAGATAGATAGATAGATAGATAGATAGATAGATAGATAGATAGATAGATAGATAGATAGATAGATAGATAGATAGATAGATAGATAGATAGATAGATAGATAGATAGATAGATAGATAGATAGATAGATAGATAGATAAAATAGGATAGAATATATAGGATAGATATAATAGGTTAGAAGAGGATAGCATAGATAGAATAGGATAGCATAGATACAATAGGATAGAATAGATAGAATAGGATAGAATAGATATAATAGCATAGGATAAGATAGAATAGCTAAAATACGATAGCATAGATAGAATAGAATAGTTAGAATAGGATAGGATACATCCAATAGGATAGAATAGATAGAGTAGGATAGAATAAATAGAATAGATAGAATAGAATAGACATAATAGAATAGACAGATATAATAGACAGAATAGATAGAATAGAATAGACAGAGTAGATAGAAAAGAGTAGATAGAACAGATAGAATAGAATAGACAACAGATAGAATAGAATTGACAAAATATATGGCATAGAAAGAATAGAACAGAATAGAATAGAACAGATGTAACATAATGGAAAAGATAGAACAGAATACATAGAATAGAATAAAATTGATAGAATAGGATAGAATATACTGAATAGGTTAAAATGGATAGAATAGAAAAGAATAGATAGAAAAAGAGAGAATAGATAGATTAGAATAGAATATACAGAATAGAAGAGAGAGAATATAATAGAATAGATAGAATAGAATACATAGAAGACAATAAAATTCATAGTATAGAATAGATAGAATATAATAGATAGAATAGATAAAATAGAAAGATTAGATAGATAGATAGATAGATAGATAGATAGATAGATAGATAGATAGATAGATAGATAGATAGATAGATAGATAGATAGATAGATAGATAGATAGATAGATAGATAGATAGATAGATAGATAGATAGATAGATAGATAGATAGATAGATAGATAGATAGATAGATAGATAGATAGATAGATAGATAGATAGATAGATAGATAGATAGATAGATAGATAGATAGAATAGGAAAGAATACATAGAATAGACTAGATAGAATAGTTAGAATAGATGGAATACAACAGAATACAATAGATAGCATAGAATCAGAATTGAATAGGATAGAATGTATAGAATAGGATAAAACAGGATAGAATATATAGTGTAGAATAAATAGATTAGAATTCAATATATATTATAGAATTGACAGATTAGTTAGAATAGAATTAATAGAATGGAATACATAGAATAGAATAGAATTGATAGAATATATGGAATAGAATAGTATAGAATACAAAAGAATGTAACTGATAGAATAGAATAGATAGAATATAATAGAATAAAATAGATAGAATATAATAGACAGAATATAATAGATTAGAATGAAGTAGAATAGAATAGATATTATAGAATAGAGAGATAGAAAGGTAGATAGATAGATAGATAGATAGATAGATAGATAGATAGATAGATAGATAGATAGATAGATAGATAGATAGATTGATAGATAGATAGATAGATAGATAGATAGATAGATAGATAGATAGATAGATAGATAGATAGATAGATAGATAGATAGATAGATAGATAGATAGATAGATAGATAGATAGATAGATAGATAGATAGATAGATAGATAGATAGATAGATAGATAGATAGATAGATAGATAGATAGATAGATAGATAGATAGATAGATAGAAGGAATAGGATAAAATAGATAGTCTAGGATAGAACAGATAGAATAGGAGAAAATGGATAGAACAGGATCGGATGGATAGCATAGGATGGAATGGATAGAATAGATATAATAGGATAGAATAAATGAAATATAATAATTAGATAGAATAGGATGGAATGGCATAGAATAGATAGAATGGAATAGAATAAAATAGATAGAATAGGATAGATAGAATAAAATAGATATAACAGAATGGACGGATTATATAGATTAGAAAAGACAGAATAGAATATTCAGAATAGATGGAATAGACAGAATAGATAGAATAGAAAAGACGGAATAGAATATAGAGAATAGATAGAATAGAATAGACATTATAAATAGAATAGACATAATAGATAGAATAGAGTAGACGGAATAGATAGAACGGTATAGACAAATACATACAATAGAATAGATAGAATACATAGAATAGAATAGACAGAATTGAACAGAGTAGACGGAATAGAACAGATTAGACAGAAGGGATCTGAATAGAGTACAAAAGAAAGATAGAATACAATAGAACAGATAGAATGGAATAGACCAGATAGGATAGAATAGATCGAATTGACTAGAATAGATAGATTACAATGGATAGAATAAAATAGAATACATAGAATAAAATAAAATAGAATAGAATAGATAGGATAAAATAAAATTGATAGAATAGATTAAATAGCTAGACTAGAATAGATAGAATAATATAGAATAGATAGGATAGAATAGATAGATTAGAATCGATTATATAGAATAGAATAGAGAGAATAAATAGGATAGAATAGATAGAATAGAATATATAGAATAGAATAGAATTGATAGAATAAATATAATAGAATAGTATAGAAAAAAATAATTAGAATATAATAGATATAATAAAATAGATTAGATAGACTAGAATAGGTATAAGAGAATGGAAATATTACATAGATAGATAGATAGATAGATAGATAGATAGATAGATAGATAGATAGATAGATAGATAGATAGATAGATAGATAGATAGATGGATAGATAGAGTAGGACAAAATAGATGTAAATGATAGAATATGCAGAATAGGATAGAATAGGAAAAATAGATTAGGAGAGAATAGATAGAATAGGATAAAATAAATATAATGGATAGAATGGATGGAATAGATATAGGATAAAATAGATAGTACATAATAGAATAGATAGAATAGAATACAATAGAATTTAATAGATAGAATAGGATGGATAGAATAGTATACAGAATAGAACAGACAGAATAGATAGAATAGAAAACAGAGAGTAAATAGAAATCAATGAATAGAATAGAATAGACAATGGAACAGAATAGACAGAATAGAAGGAAATAGAATAGAATTGAACAGATAGACTATAATATAACAGAAAAAATAGATCATAAAATAGAATAGATAGAATATAATTCATATAATAGAATAGATAGAATATAATAAATAGAATAGAATAGATAGAATAGGTGAAATAGGATAAAATAAAAACAACAGAATACAAAGATTAGAAAGTTTATATAGATACATAGATAAATAGATATATAGATGGATGGATGGATGGATGGATAGATGGATAGATAGATACATAGATAGAAAGATAGATAGATAGATAGATAGATAGATAGATAGATAGATAGATAGATAGATAGATAGATAGATAGATAGATAGATAGATAGATAGATAGATAGATAGATAGATAGATAGATAGATAGATAGATAGATAGATAGATAGATAGATAGATAGATAGATAGATAGATAGATAGATAAATAGATAGATAGATAGACAGACAGACAGACAGACAGACAGACAGACAGACAGACAGACAGACAGACAGACAGACAGACAGACAGACAGATAGATAGATAGATAGATAGATAGATAGATAGATAGATAGAGTAAGATAAAATAGATATAATAGATAGAGTAAGATAAAATAGATATAATAGAATATATCGAATACGATAGAATAGGAAAAATAGATAGATTAGGATAGAATAGATAGAATAGGATAAAATAGATATAATGGATAGAATGAATGGAATAGAAATAGGGTAAAATAGGAAATAATAGAACAGATATAATAGAATAGAATAAAATTGAATAGATAGAATAGGATTGATAGAATAGAATAGAAAGAAGAGAATAGACAGAATAGATAGAATAGAATACAGAGTTGATGGAAATCAATAGATAGAATAGAATATACAGAATAGATAGAATAGCATAGACAGAATAGTTGGAATAGAATAGACAATAGAACAGAATAGACAGAATAGAACAAAGTAGAATAGAATTGAACAGAGAATAGATTATAACAGAAAAAGGAATAGAACATAAATTAGATTAGATATAATAAAATACATAGAATAGCATATAGAGAAAAGAATAGATAGAATAGATGAATTAGGATATAATAAAAGGATAGAATAGGTGTAATAGGATATAATAAAAAGAATAGAATAGAAAAATTAAAAAGATTAGAATAGATAGATAGATAGATAGATAGATAGATAGATAGATAGATAGATAGATAGATAGATAGATAGATAGATAGATAGATAGATAGATAGATAGATAGATAGATAGATAGATAGATAGATAGATAGATAGATAGATAGATAGGCAGGCAGGCAGGCAGGCAGGCAGGCAGTCAGACAGACAGACAGACAGACAGACAGACAGATAGATAGATAGATAGATGGGTGGGTGGGTGAGTGGGTAGATGGATGGGTGGGTGGGTGGGTAGATAGATAGATAGATAGATAGATAGATAGATAGATAGATAGATAGATAGATAGATAGATAGATAGATAGATAGATAGATAGATAGATAGATAGATAGATAGATAGATAGATAGATAGATAGATAGATAGATAGATAGATAGATAGATAGATAGATAGATAAAATAGGATAGAATATATAGGATAGATATAATAGGTTAGAAGAGGATAGCATAGATAGTATAGGAGAGCATAGACACAATAGGATAGAATAGATAGAATAGGATATAATAGCATAGGATAAGATAGAATAGCTAAAATACGATAGTATAGATAGAATAGAATAGTTAGAATAGGATAGGATACGTCCAATAGGATAGAATAGATAGAGTAGGATAGAATAAATAGAATAGATAGAATAGAATAGACATAATAGAATAGACAGACATAATAGACGGAATAGATAGAATAGAATAGACAGAGTAGATAGAAAAGAGTAGACAGAACAGATAGAATAGAATAGACAGAACAGATAGAATAGAATTGACAGAATATATAGCATAGAAAGAATAGTACAGAATAGAATAGAACAGATGTCACAGAATGGAAAAGATACAATAGAATACATAGAATAGAATAAAATAGATAGAATAGGATAGAATATACTGAATAGGTTAAAATAGATAGAATAGGATAGAATAGACAGAATAAGATAGAATAGCTAGATTAGAATAGAATATACAGAATAGAAGAGACAGAATATAATAGAATAGATAGAATAGAATACATAGAAGACAATAAAATTCATAGTATAGAATAGATAGAATAGAATAGATAGAATATAATAGATAGAATAAAATAAAATAGAATAGATAAAATAGAAAGATTAGATAGATAGATAGATAGATAGATAGATAGATAGATAGATAGATAGATAGATAGATAGATAGATAGATAGATAGATAGATAGATAGATAGATAGATAGATAGATAGATAGATAGATAGATAGATAGATAGATAGATAGATAGATAGATAGATAGATAGATAGATAGATAGATAGATAGATAGATAGATAGATAGATAGATAGATAGATAGATAGATAGAATAGGAAAGAATACATTGAATAGACTAGATAGAATAGTTAGAATAGATGGAATACAATAGAATACATAGATTAGAATATATAGAATAGAATAAAATAGATACACTAGAATAAAATAGATAGCATAGAATCAGAATTGAATAGGATAGAATGTATAGAATAGGATATAATAGGATGCAGTATATAGTGTAGAATAAATAGATAGATTCGAATAGAACATACATAATAGAATTGACAGAATAGTTAGAATAGAATTAATAGAATGGAATACATTGAATAGAATAGAATTTATAGAATAGATGGAATAGAATAGTATAGAATACAAAAGAATGGAACTGATAGAATAGAATAGACAGAATTTAATAGAATAAAATAGATAGAATATAATAGACAAAATAGAATAGATTAGAATAAAGTAGAATAGAATAGGATAGATATTATAGAATAGATAGATAGATAGATAGATAGATAGATAGATAGATAGATAGATAGATAGATAGATAGATAGATAGATAGATAGATAGATAGATAGATAGATAGATAGATAGATAGATAGATAGTTAGATAGATAGATAGATAGATAGATAGATAGATAGATAGATAGATAGATAGATAGATAGATAGATAGATAGATAGATAGATAGATAGATAGATAGATAGATAGATAGATAGATAGATAGATAGATAGATAGATAGATAGAGTAGGATAAAATAGATGTAAATGATAGAATATGTAGAATAGGATAGAATAGGAAAAATAGATTAGGATAGAAAGATAGAATAGGATAAAATAAATATAATGGATAGAATGGATGGAATAGATATAGGATAAAATAGATAGTACATAATAGAATAGATAGAATAGAATACAATAGAATTTAATAGATAGAATAGGATTGATAGAATAGAATGGACAGAATAGACAGAATATAAAATAGAGTAAATAGAAATCAATGAATAGAATAGAATAGACAATGGAACAGAATAGACAGAATAGAAGCAAATAGAATAGAATTGAACAGATAGACTAGAATATAACAGAAAAAATAGATCATAAAATAGAATAGATAGAATATAATTCATGGAATAGAATCGAATAGATAGAATATAATAGATAGAATAGAATAGATAGAATAGGTGAAATAGGATAAAATAAAAGCAACAGAATGCAAAGATAAGAAGGATTAGATAGATAGATAGATAGATAGATAGATAGATAGATAGATAGATAGATAGATAGATAGATAGATAGATAGATAGATAGATAGATAGATAGATAGATAGATAGATAGATAGATAGATAGATAGATAGATAGATAGATAGATAGATAGATAGATAGATAGATGGATAGATGGATAGATGGATAGATAGATAGATAGATAGATGGACGGATGGACGGATGGACGGATGGACGGATGGACGGATGGTTGGATGGATGGATGGATGGATCGATGGATCGATAGGTAGGTAGATAGATAGATAGATAGATAGATAGATAGATAGATAGATAGATAGATAGATAGATAGATAGATAGATAGATAGATAGATAGATAGATAGATAGATAGATAGATAGATAGATAGAATAGGAAAGAATACATAGAATAGACTAGATAGAATAGTTAGAATAGATGGAATACAACAGAATACAATAGATAGCATAGAATCAGAATTGAATAGGATAGAATGTATAGAATAGGATAAAACAGGATAGAATATATAGTGTAGAATAAATAGATTAGAATTCAATATATATTATAGAATTGACAGATTAGTTAGAATAGAATTAATAGAATGGAATACATAGAATAGAATAGAATTGATAGAATATATGGAATAGAATAGTATAGAATACAAAAGAATGTAACTGATAGAATAGAATAGATAGAATATAATAGAATAAAATAGATAGAATATAATAGACAGAATATAATAGATTAGAATGAAGTAGAATAGAATAGATATTATAGAATAGAGAGATAGAATGGTAGATAGATAGATAGATAGATAGATAGATAGATAGATAGATAGATAGATAGATAGATAGATAGATAGATAGATAGATAGATAGATAGATAGATAGATAGATAGATAGATAGATAGATAGATAGATAGATAGATAGATAGATAGATAGATAGATAGATAGATAGATAGATAGATAGATAGATAGATAGATAGATAGATAGATAGATAGATAGATAGATAGATAGATAGAAGGAATAGGATAAAATAGATAGTCTAGGATAGAACAGATAGAATAGGAGAAAATGGATAGAATAGGATCGGATGCATAGCATAGGATGGAATGGATAGAATAGATATAATAGGATAGAATAAATGAAATATAATAAATAGATAGAATAGGATGGAATGGCATAGAATAGATAGAATGGAATAGAATAAAATAGATAGAATAGGATAGATAGAATAAAATAGATATAACAGAATGGACGGATTATATAGATTAGAAAAGACAGAATAGAATATTCAGAATAGATGGAATAGACAGAATAGATAGAATAGAAAAGACGGAATAGAATATAGAGAATAGATAGAATAGAATAGACATTATAAATAGAATAGACATAATAGATAGAATAGAGTAGACGGAATAGATAGAATGGTATAGACAAATACATACAATAGAATAGATAGAATACATAGAATAGAATAGACAGAATTGAACAGAGTAGACGGAATAGAACAGATTAGACAGAAGGGATCTGAATAGAGTACAAAAGAAAGATAGAATACAATAGAACAGATAGAATGGAATAGACCAGATAGGATAGAATAGATCGAATTGACTAGAATAGATAGATTACAATGGATAGAATAAAATAGAATACATAGAATAAAATAAAATAGAATAGAATAGATAGGATAAAATAAAATTGATAGAATAGATTAAATAGCTAGACTAGAATAGATAGAATAATATAGAATAGATAGGATAGAATAGATAGATTAGAATCGATTATATAGAATAGAATAGACAGAATAAATAGGATAGAATAGATAGAATAGAATATATAGAATAGAATAGAATTGATAGAATAAATATAATAGAATAGTATAGAAAAAAATAATTAGAATATAATAGATATAATAAAATAGAATAGATAGACTAGAATAGGTATAAGAGAATGGAAATATTACATAGATAGATAGATAGATAGATAGATAGATAGATAGATAGATAGATAGATAGATAGATAGATAGATAGATAGATAGATAGATAGATAGATAGAGTAGGACAAAATAGATGTAAATGATAGAATATGCAGAATAGGATAGAATAGGAAAAATAGATTAGGAGAGAATAGATAGAATAGGATAAAATAAATATAATGGATAGAATGGATGGAATAGATATAGGATAAAATAGATAGTACATAATAGAATAGATAGAATAGAATACAATAGAATTTAATAGATAGAATAGGATGGATAGAATAGTATACAGAATAGAACAGACAGAATAGATAGAATAGAAAACAGAGAGTAAATAGAAATCAATGAATAGAATAGAATAGACAATGGAACAGAATAGACAGAATAGAAGGAAATAGAATAGAATTGAACAGATAGACTATAATATAACAGAAAAAATAGATCATAAAATAGAATAGATAGAATATAATTCATATAATAGAATAGATAGAATATAATAAATAGAATAGAATAGATAGAATAGGTGAAATAGGATAAAATAAAAACAACAGAATACAAAGATTAGAAAGTTTATATAGATACATAGATAAATAGATATATAGATGGATGGATGGATGGATGGATGGATAGATGGATAGATAGATATATAGATAGAAAGATAGATAGATAGATAGATAGATAGATAGATAGATAGATAGATAGATAGATAGATAGATAGATAGATAGATAGATAGATAGATAGATAGATAGATAGATAGATAGATAGATAGATAGACAGACAGACAGACAGACAGACAGATAGATAGATAGATAGATAGATAGATAGATAGATAGATAGATAGATAGATAGATAGAGTAAGATAAAATAGATATAATAGATAGAGTAAGATAAAATAGATATAATAGAATATATCGAATACGATAGAATAGGAAAAATAGATAGATTAGGATAGAATAGATAGAATAGGATAAAATAGATATAATGGATAGAATGAATGGAATAGAAATAGGGTAAAATAGGAAATAATAGAACAGATATAATAGAATAGAATAAAATTGAATATATAGAATAGGATTGATAGAATAGAATAGAAAGAAGAGAATAGACAGAATAGATAGAATAGAATACAGAGTTGATGGAAATCAATAGATAGAATAGAATATACAGAATAGATAGAATAACATAGACAGAATAGTTGGAATAGAATAGACAATAGAACAGAATAGACAGAATAGAACAAAGTAGAATAGAATTGAACAGAGAATAGATTATAACAGAAAAAGGAATAGAACATAAATTAGATTAGATATAATAAAATACATAGAATAGCATATAGAGAAAAGAATAGATAGAATAGATGAATTAGGATATAATAAAAGGATAGAATAGGTGTAATAGGATATAATAAAAAGAATAGAATAGAAAAATTAAAAAGATTAGAATAGATAGATAGATAGATAGATAGATAGATAGATAGATAGATAGATAGATAGATAGATAGATAGATAGATAGATAGATAGATAGATAGATAGATAGATAGATAGATAGATAGATAGATAGATAGATAGATAGATAGATAGATAGATAGAGTAGGATAAAATAGATGTAAATGATAGAATATGTAGAATAGGATAGAATAGGAAAAATAGATTAGGATAGAAAGATAGAATAGGATAAAATAAATATAATGGATAGAATGGATGGAATAGATATAGGATAAAATAGATAGTACATAATAGAATAGATAGAATAGAATACAATAGAATTTAATAGATAGAATAGGATTGATAGAATAGAATGGACAGAATAGACAGAATATAAAACAGAGTAAATAGAAATCAATGAATAGAATAGAATAGACAATGGAACAGAATAGACAGAATAGAAGCAAATAGAATAGAATTGAACAGATAGACTAGAATATAACAGAAAAAATAGATCATAAAATAGAATAGATAGAATATAATTCATGGAATAGAATCGAATAGATAGAATATAATAGATAGAATAGAATAGATAGAATAGGTGAAATAGGATAAAATAAAAGCAACAGAATGCAAAGATAAGAAGGATTAGATAGATAGATAGATAGATAGATAGATAGATAGATAGATAGATAGATAGATAGATAGATAGATAGATAGATAGATAGATAGATAGATAGATAGATAGATAGATAGATAGATAGATAGATAGATAGATAGATAGATAGATAGATAGATAGATAGATAGATAGATAGATAGATAGATAGATAGATAGATAGATAGATAGATAGATAGATAGATAGATAGATAGATAGATAGATAGATAGATAGATGGATAGATAGATAGATAGATAGATGGACGGATGGACGGATGGACGGATGGACGGATGGACGGATGGTTGGATGGATGGATGGATGGATCGATGGATCGATAGGTAGATAGATAGATAGATAGATAGATAGATAGATAGATAGATAGATAGATAGATAGATAGATAGATAGATAGATAGATAGATAGATAGATAGATAGATAGATAGATAGATAGATAGAAAGATAGATAGATAGATAGATAGATAGATAGATAGATAGATAGATAGATAGATAGATAGATAGATAGATAGATAGATAGATAGATAGATAGATAGATAGATAGATAGATAGATAGATAGATAGATAGATAGATAGATAGATAGATAGATAGATAGATAGATAGATAGATAAAATAGGATAGAATATATAAGATAGATATAATAGGTTAGAAGAGGATAGCATAGATAGAATAGGATAGCATAGATACAATAGGATAGAATAGATAGAATAGGAGAGAATAGATATAATAGCATAGTATAAGATAGAATAGATAAAATACGATAGCATAGATAGAATAGAATAGTTAGAATAGGATAGGATACATCCAATAGGACAGAATAGATAGAGTAGGATAGAATAAATAGAATAGGTAGAATGGAATAGACATAATACAATAGACAGGCATAATAGGCAGAATAGATAGAATACAATAGACAGAGTAGATAGAAAAGAGTAGACAGAACAGATAGAATAGAAAAGACAGAAAAAGATAGAATAGAATTGACACAATATATATCATTGAAAGAATAGAACAGAATAGAATAGAACAGATGTAACAGAACGGAAAAGATAGAATAGAATACATAGAATAGAATAAAATTGATAGAATAGGATAGAATTTACTGAATAGGTTAAATAGATAGAATAGGATAGAATAGATAGAATAAGATAGAATAGATCGATTATTATTTATTTATTTATTTATTTATTTATTTATTTATTCTGGTGTAGTTAATGCCATCAGGCCTTCTCTTCCACAACACCAGGAATACAAATACAATAACAGAAATAAAAAGGAAAAAAAAACACTATAAACGAAGTAAAGTCACACAAAAATATACACAGGTTGCAGTCACACAAACTTTAAATGAGTGATTAAGTATAATTAATTGTATCCTAATTAACTAACATGAACAAGAAACTTGCGATTTTAATCTGGAGTAAAAAAAAACACAAATCGACACTTCTAGCAATATCTAAAAAGCATTAAACAAGACAAAATTTTCCAATTTAATTTTGAATTGTGATAAAGTCCGGCAGTCCCTGACATCATTAGGTAGCGAATTCCAGAGACGAGGTATTTCTACAGTGTACGAGGATGAGTATAGAGACGTTCTATGATGAGGGATAGAAAGAAGTGCTTGATGTCGGTTTCGAAGAGTTGTAAGAAATTGAAAGCGCGATAAGAGATAATTCGGAGTAGAAGTATGCATGATTCTAAATAGAAGAGACAGTGAATGTATTGTTCTTCGTTCCTTCAGACGCACCCATGAAAGTAACTGGAGGGAAGGTGTTATATGGTCAAATTTACGAGTGTTGCAGATGAATCGTATGTATATAGAATATACAGAATAGAAGAGACAGAATATAATAGAATAGATAGAATAGAATACATAGAAGACAATAAAATTCATAGTATAGAATAGATAGAATAGAATAGATAGAATATAATAGATAGAATAAAATAAAATAGAATAGGTAAAATAGAAAGATTAGATAGATAGATAGATAGATAGATAGATAGATAGATAGATAGATAGATAGATAGATAGATAGATAGATAGATAGATAGATAGATAGATAGATAGATAGATAGATAGATAGATAGATAGATAGATAGATAGATAGATAGATAGATAGATAGATAGAGAGATAGATAGATAGATAGATAGATAGATAGATAGATAGATAGATAGATAGATAGATAGATAGATAGATAGATAGATAGATAGATAGATAGATAGATAGATAGATAGATAGATAGATAGATAGATAGATAGATAGATAGATAGATAGATAGATAGATAGATAGATAGATAGATAGATAGATAGATAGATAGATAGATAGATAGATAGATAGATAGATAGATAGAATAGGAAAGAATACATTGAATAGACTAGATAGAATAGTTAGAATAGATGGAATACAATAGAATACATAGATTAGAATATATAGAATAGAATAAAATAGATACACTAGAATAAAATAGATAGCATAGAATCAGAATTGAATATAATAGAATGTATAGAATAGGATATAATAGGATACAATATATAGTGTAGAATAAACAGATAAATTAGAATAGAATGTATATTATGGAATTGACAGAATAGTTAGAATAGAATTAATAGAATGGAATACATAGAATAGAATAGAATTGATAGAATAGATGGAATAGAATAGTATAGTATACAAAAGAATGGAACTGATAGAATAGAATAGATAGACAATAAAAGAATAAAATAGATAGAATATAATAGACAGAATAGAATGGATTAGAATAAAGTAGAATAGAATAGGACAGATATTATAGAATAGATAGATAGATAGATAGATAGATAGATAGATAGATAGATAGATAGATAGATAGATAGATAGATAGATAGATAGATAGATAGATAGATAGATAGATAGATAGATAGATAGATAGATAGACACAAATAGATAGATAGAAGGAATAGGATAGAATAGATAGTCTAGGATAGAACAGATAGAATAGGAGAAAATGGATAGAATAGGATCGGATGGATAGCATAGGATGGAATGGATAGAATAGATATAATAGGGTAGAATAAATGAAATATAATGAATAGATAGAATAGGATGGAATGGCATAGAATAGATAGAATGGAATAGAATAAAATAGATAGATTAGGATAGATAGAATAAAATAGGTATAACAGAATGGACGGAGTATAATGAATAGAAAAGACAGAATAGAATATTCAGAATAGATAGAATAGACAGAGTAGATAGAATAAAATAGACGGAATAGAATATAGAGAATAGATAGAATAGAATAGACATAATAAATAGAATAGACAGAATAGATAGAATAGGCTAGACGGAATAGATAGAATGGTATAGACAAATACATACAATAGAATAGATAGAATAGAATAGACAGAATTGTACAGAGTAGACGGAATAGAACAGATTAGACAGAATGGATCTGAATAGAGTATAAAAGAAAAGATAGAATACAATAGAACAGATAGAATTGAATAGACCAGGTAGGATAGAATAGGTCGAATTGACTAGAATAGATAGATTAGAATGGATAGAATAGAATAGAATACATAGAATAAAATAAAATAGAATAGAATAAATGGGATAAAATAAAATAGATAGAACAGATTAAATAGCCAGACTAGAATAGATAGGATAGAATAGATAGATTAGAATCGATTATATAGAATAGAATAGACAGAATAAATAGGATAGAATAGATAAAATAGAATACATAGAATAGAATAGAATTGATAGAATAGAATATAATACAATAGTATAGAGAAAATAATTTGAATATAATAGATATAATAAAATAGAATAGATAGAATAGAATAGGTATAATAGAATGGAAATATTACATAGATAGATAGATAGATATAGATAGATAGATAGATAGATAGATAGATAGATAGATAGATAGATAGATAGATAGACAGACACAAATACATAGATAAAAGGAATAGGATAGAATAGATATTCTAATATAGAACAGATAGAATAGGAGAAAATGGATAGAATAGGAATGGATGGATAGCATAGGATGGAATGGATAGAATAGATATAATAGGATAGAATAAATGAAATATAATGAATAGATAGAATAGGATGGAATGGCATAGAATAGGTAGAATGGAATAGAATAAAATAGATAGAATAGGATAGATAGAATAAAAGAGATATAACATAATGGACGGAGTATAATGAATAGAAAAGACAAAATAGAATATTCAGAATATATAGAATTGACAGAGTAGATAGAATAGAATAGACGGAATAGAATATAGAGAATAGATAGAATAGAATAGACATAATAAATAGAATAGATAGAATAGAGTAGACGGAATAGATAGAATGGTATAGACAAATACATACAATAGAATAGATAGAATACATAGAATAGAATAGACAGAATTGAACAGAGTAGAAGGCATAGAACAGATCAGACAGAATGGATCTGAATAGATTATAAAAGAAAATATAGAATACAATAGAACAGATAGAATAGAATAGACCAGATAGGATAGAATAGATCGAATTGACTAGAATAGATAGATTAGAATGGATAGAATAGAACAGAATACATAGAATAAAATAAACTAGAATAGAATAGATAGGATAAAATAAAATAGATAGAATATATTAAATAGCTAGACTGGAATAGATAGAATAATATAGAATAGATAGGATAGAATAGATAGATTAGAATCGATTATATAGAATAGAATAGACAGAATAAATAGGATAGAATAGATAAAATAGAATATATAGAATAGAATAGAATTGACAGATTAGAATATAATAGAATAGTATAGAAAAAATAATTAGAATATAATAGATATAATAAAATAGAATAGATAGAATAGAATAGGTATAATAGAACGGATATATTACATAGATAGATAGATAGATAGATAGATAGATAGATAGATAGATAGATAGATAGATAGATAGATAGATAGAAAGATAGATAGATAGATAGATAGATAGATAGATAGATAGATAGATAGATAGATAGAGTAGGATAAAATAGATGTAAATGAGAGAAGATGTAGAATAGGATAGAATAGGAAAAATAGATTAGGATAGAATAGATAGAATAGGATAAAATAAATATAATGGACAGAATGGATGGAATAGATATAGGATAAAAATGGATAGTACATAATAGAATAGATAGAATAGAATACAATAGAATTTAATAGATAGAATAGGATTGATAGAATAGAATAGAGAATATAATAGACAGAATAGATAGAATAGAAAACAAAGAGTAAACAGAAATCAATGAATAGAATAGAATAGACAATGGAACAGAATAGACAGAATAGAAGCAAATAGAATAGAATTGAACAGATAGACTAGAATATAACAGAAAAATAGATCATAAAATAGAATAGATAGAATAAAACTCATAGAATAGAATAGAATAGATAGAATATAATAGATAGAATAGAATAGATAGAATAGGTGAAATAGGATAAAATAAAAGCAACAGAATACAAAGATAAGAAAGATTAGATAGATAGATAGATAGATAGATAGATAGATAGATAGATAGATAGATAGATAGATAGATAGATAGATAGATAGATAGATAGATAGATGGATGGATGGATGGATGGATGGATGGATGGATGGATGGATGGATGGATGGATGGATGGATGGATGGATGGATGGATGGATGGATGGATAGATAGATAGATAGATAGATAGATAGATAGATAGATAGATAGATAGATAGATAGATAGATAGATAGATAGATAGATAGATAGAGTAAGATAAAATAGATATAATAGATAGAATATATCGAATACGATAGATTAGGAAAAAATAGATAGATTAGGATAGAATAGATAGAATAGGATAAAATAGATATAATGGATAGAATGAATGGAATAGAAATAGGGTAAAATAGATAATAATAGAGCAGATAGAATAGAATAGAATAAAATTGAATAGATAGAATAGTATTGATAGAATAGAATAGAAAGAAGAGAATAGGCAGAATAGATAGAATAGAATACAGAGTTGATGGAAATCAATAGATAGAATAGAATATACAGAATAGATAGAATAGCATAGACAGAATAGTTAGAATAGAATAGACAATACAACAGAATAGACAGAATAGAACAAAATAGAATAGAATTGAACAGAGAATAGATTATAACAGAAAAAAGAATACAACATAAAATAGATTAGATATAATAGAATACATAGAACAGCATATATAGAAAAGAATAGATAGAATAGAATAGATAGAATAGATGTATTAGGATATAATAAAAAGTATAGAATAGGTGTAATAGGATATAATAAAAAGAATAGAATAGAAAGATTAGATAGATAGATAGATAGATAGATAGATAGATAGATAGATAGATAGATAGATAGATAGATAGATAGATAGATAGATAGATAGATAGATAGATAGATAGATAGATAGATAGATAGATAGATAGATAGATAGATAGATAGATAGATAGATAGATAGATAGATAGATAGATAGATAGATAGATAGATAGATAGAAAGATGGACGGATGGGTGGGTGGGTGGGTGGGTTGATGGATGGATAGATAGATAGATAGATAGATAGATAGATAGATAGATAGATAGATAGATAGATAGATAGATAGATAGATAGATAGATAGATAGATAGATAGATAGATAGATAGATAGATAGATAGATAGATAGATAGATAGATAGATAGATAGATAGATAGATAGATAGATAGATAGATAGATTGATAGATAGATGGATAGATAGATAAAATAGGATAGAATATATAACATAGATATAATAGGTTAGAAGAGGATAGCATAGATAAAATAGGATAGCATAGATGCAATAGGATAGAATAGATAGAATAGGATAGAATAGATATAATAGCATAGGATAAGATAGAATAGATAAAATACGATAGCATAGATAGATTAGAATAGTTAGAATAGGATAGGATACATCCAATAGGACAGAATAGATAGAGTAGGATAAAATAAATAGAATAGATAGAATAGAATAGACATAATACAATAGACTGGCATAATAGGCAGAATAGATAGAATAGAATAGACAGAGTAGATAGAAAAGAGTAGACAGAACAGATAGAATAGAAAAGACAGAAAAGATAGAATAGAATTGACAGAATATATAGCATAGAAAGAATAGAACAGAATAGAATAGAACAGATGTAACAGAATGGAAAAGATAAAATAGAATACATAGAATAGAATAAAATTGATAGAATAGGATGGAATATACTGAATAGGTTAAATAGATAGAATAGGATAGAATAGATAGAATAAGATAGAATAGATAGATTAGAATAGAATATACAGAATAGAAGAGACAGAATATAATAGAATAGATAGAATAGAATACATAGAAGACAATAAAATTCATAGTATAGAATAGATAGAATAGAATAGATAGAATATAATAGATAGAATAAAATAAAATAGAATAGATAAAATAGAAAGATTAGATAGATAGATAGATAGATAGATAGATAGATAGATAGATAGATAGATAGATAGATAGATAGATAGATAGATAGATAGATAGATAGATAGATAGATAGATAGATAGATAGATAGATAGATAGATAGATAGATAGATAGATAGATAGATAGATAGAGAAGGATAAAATAGATGTAAATGATAGAATATGTAGAACAGCATAGAATAGAAAAAAATAGATTAGGATAGAATAGATAGAATAGGATAAAATAAATATAATGGATAGAATGGATGGAATAGATATAGGATAAAATAGATAGTACATAATAGAATAGATAGAATACAATACAATAGAATTTAATGCATAGAATAGGATAGATAGAATAGAGAATAGAATAGACAGAATAGATAGAATAGAAAACAGAGAGTAAATAGAAATCAATGAATGGAATAGAATAGACAATGGAACAGAATAGACAGAATAGAAGAAAATAGAATAGAATTGAACAGATAGACTAGAAAATAACAGAAAAAATAGATCATAAAATAGAATAGATAGAATATAATTCATAGAATAGAATAGAATAGATACAATATAATAGATAGAATGGAATAGATAGAATAGGTGAAATAGGATAAAATAAAAACAACAGAATACAAAGATTAGATAGATAGATAGATAGATAGATAGATAGATAGATAGATAGATAGATAGATAGATAGATAGATAGATAGATAGATAGATAGATAGATAGATAGATAGATAGACAGACAGACAGGCAGACAGACAGACAGACAGAAAGACAGATAGATAGATAGATAGATAGATAGATAGATAGATAGATAGATAGATAGATAGATAGATAGATAGATAGATAGATAGATAGATAGATAGATAGCTAGATAGATAGATAGATAGAGTAAGATAAAATAGATATAACAGATAGAGTAAGATAAAATAGATATAATAGATAGAAAATATCGAATACAATAGAATAGGAAAAATAGATAGATTCGGATAGAATAGACAGATTAGGAGAAAATAGATATAATGGATAGAATGAATGGAATAGAAATAGGGTAATATAGAAAATAATAGAACAGATAGAATAGAATAGAATAAAATTGAATAGATAGAATAGGATTGATAGAATAGAATAGAAAGAAGAGAATAGACAGAATAAATAGAATAGTATACAGAGTTGCTGGAAATCAATAGATAGAATAGAATATACAGAATAGATAGAATATCATAGACAGAATAGTTAGATTAGAATAGACATTAGAACAGAATAGACAGAATAGAACAAAATAGAATAGAATTGAACAGAGAATAGATTATAACAGAAAAAAGAATGGAACATAAAATAGATTAGATGTAATAGAATACATAGAATAGCATATATAGAAAAGAATAGATAGAATAGAATAGATAGAATAGATGTATTAGGATATAATAAAAACGATAGAATTGGTGTAATAGGATATAGTAAAAAGAATAGAATATAAAGATTAGAAGGATTAAATTAGATAGATAGATAGATAGATAGATAGATAGATATATAGATAGATAGATAGATAGATAGATAGATAGATAGATAGATAGATAGATAGATAGATAGATAGATAGATAGATAGATAGATAGATAGATAGATAGATAGATAGATAGATAGATATATAGATAGATAGATAGATAGATAGATAGATAGATAGATAGATAGATAGATAGATAGATAGATAGATAGATAGATAGATAGATAGATAGAATAGGAAAGAATACATTGAATAGACTAGATAGAATATGTAGAATAGATGGAATACAATAGAATACATAGATTAGAATATATAGAATAGAATAAAATAGATACACTAGAATAAAATAGATAGCATAGAATCAGAATTGAATAGGATAGAATGTATAGAATAGGATATAATAGGATGCAGTATATAGTGTGGAATAAATAGATAGATTCGAATAGAACATACATAATAGAATTGACAGAATAGTTAGAATAGAATTAATAGAATGGAATACATTGAATAGAATAGAATTTATAGAATAGATGGAATAGAATAGTATAGAATACAAAAGAATGGAACTGATAGAATAGAATAGACAGAATTTAATAGAATAAAATAGATAGAATATAATAGACAAAATAGAATAGATTAGAATAAAGTAGAATAGAATAGGATAGATATTATAGAATAGATAGATAGATAGATAGATAGATAGATAGATAGATAGATAGATAGATAGATAGATAGATAGATAGATAGATAGATAGATAGATAGATAGATAGATAGATAGATAGATAGATAGATAGATAGATAGATAGATAGATAGATAGATAGATAGATAGATAGATAGATAGATAGATAGATAGATAGATAGATAGATAGATAGATAGATAGATAGATAGATAGATAGATAGATAGATATATAGATAGATAGATTGATAGATAGATAGATAGATAGATAGATAGATAGATAGATAGATAGATAGATAGATAGATAGATAGATAGATAGATAGATAGATAGATAGATAGATAGATAGATAGATAGATAGATAGATAGATAGATAGATAGATAGATAGATAGATAGATAGATAGATAGATAGATAGATAGAGTAGGATAAAATAGATGTAAATGATAGAATATGTAGAATAGGATAGAATAGGAAAAATAGATTAGGATAGAAAGATAGAATAGGATAAAATAAATATAATGGATAGAATGGATGGAATAGATATAGGATAAAATAGATAGTACATAATAGAATAGATAGAATAGAATACAATAGAATTTAATAGATAGAATAGGATTGATAGAATAGAATGGACAGAATAGACAGAATATAAAACAGAGTAAATAGAAATCAATGAATAGAATAGAATAGACAATGGAACAGAATAGACAGAATAGAAGCAAATAGAATAGAATTGAACAGATAGACTAGAATATAACAGAAAAAATAGATCATAAAATAGAATAGATAGAATATAATTCATGGAATAGAATCGAATAGATAGAATATAATAGATAGAATAGAATAGATAGAATAGGTGAAATAGGATAAAATAAAAGCAACAGAATGCAAAGATAAGAAGGATTAGATAGATAGATAGATAGATAGATAGATAGATAGATAGATAGATA
>NC_091129.1:13764202-13786702 GCF_040183065.1 Periplaneta americana
GAATAAACAGATAAATTAGAATAGAATGTATATTATGGAATTGACAGAATAGTTAGAATAGAATTAATAGAATGGAATACATAGAATAGAATAGAATTGATAGAATAGATGGAATAGAATAGTATAGAATACAAAAGAATGGAACTGATAGAATAGAATAGATAGACAATAAAAGAATAAAATAGATAGAATATAATAGACAGAATAGAATGGATTAGAATAAAGTAGAATAGAATAGGACAGATATTATAGAATAGATAGATAGATAGATAGATAGATAGATAGATAGATAGATAGATAGATAGATAGATAGATAGATAGATAGATAGATAGATAGATAGATAGATAGATAGATAGATAGATAGATAGATAGATAGATAGATAGATAGATAGATAGATAGATAGACACAAATAGATAGATAGAAGGAATAGGATAGAATAGATAGTCTAGGATAGAACAGATAGAATAGGAGAAAATGGATAGAATAGGATCGGATGGATAGCATAGGATGGAATGGATAGAATAGATATAATAGGGTAGAATAAATGAAATATAATGAATAGATAGAATAGGATGGAATGGCATAGAATAGATAGAATGGAATAGAATAAAATAGATAGATTAGGATAGATAGAATAAAATAGGTATAACAGAATGGACGGAGTATAATGAATAGAAAAGACAGAATAGAATATTCAGAATAGATAGAATAGACAGAGTAGATAGAATAAAATAGGCGGAATAGAATATAGAGAATAGATAGAATAGAATAGACATAATAAATAGAATAGACAGAATAGATAGAATAGGCTAGACGGAATAGATAGAATGGTATAGACAAATACATACAATAGAATAGATAGAATAGAATAGACAGAATTGTACAGAGTAGACGGAATAGAACAGATTAGACAGAATGGATCTGAATAGAGTATAAAAGAAAAGATAGAATACAATAGAACAGATAGAATTGAATAGACCAGGTAGGATAGAATAGGTCGAATTGACTAGAATAGATAGATTAGAATGGATAGAATAGAATAGAATACATAGAATAAAATAAAATAGAATAGAATAAATGGGATAAAATAAAATAGATAGAATAGATTAAATAGCCAGACTAGAATAGATAGGATAGAATAGATAGATTAGAATCGATTATATAGAATAGAATAGACAGAATAAATAGGATAGAATAGATAAAATAGAATACATAGAATAGAATAGAATTGATAGAATAGAATATAATACAATAGTATAGAGAAAATAATTTGAATATAATAGATATAATAAAATAGAATAGATAGAATAGAATAGGTATAATAGAATGGAAATATTACATAGATAGATAGATAGATAGATAGATAGATAGATAGATAGATAGATAGATAGATAGATAGATAGATAGAT
The DNA here is from genome assembly GCF_040183065.1 of Periplaneta americana. NCBI lineage: Eukaryota > Metazoa > Arthropoda > Insecta > Blattodea > Blattidae > Periplaneta > Periplaneta americana. Next base: position 13,765,614 of record NC_091129.1, read on the forward strand.
AGATAGATAGATAGATAGATAGATAGATAGATAGATAGATAGACAGACACAAATACATAGATAAAAGGAATAGGATAGAATAGATATTCTAATATAGAACAGATAGAATAGGAGAAAATGGATAGAATAGGAATGGATGGATAGCATAGGATGGAATGGATAGAATAGATATAATAGGATAGAATAAATGAAATATAATGAATAGATAGAATAGGATGGAATGGCATAGAATAGGTAGAATGGAATAGAATAAAATAGATAGAATAGGATAGATAGAATAAAAGAGATATAACATAATGGACGGAGTATAATGAATAGAAAAGACAAAATAGAATATTCAGAATATATAGAATAGACAGAGTAGATAGAATAGAATAGACGGAATAGAATATAGAGAATAGATAGAATAGAATAGACATAATAAATAGAATAGATAGAATAGAGTAGACGGAATAGATAGAATGGTATAGACAAATACATACAATAGAATAGATAGAATACATAGAATAGAATAGACAGAATTGAACAGAGTAGAAGGCATAGAACAGATCAGACAGAATGGATCTGAATAGATTATAAAAAAAAATATAGAATACAATAGAACAGATAGAATAGAATAGACCAGATAGGATAGAATAGATCGAATTGACTAGAATAGATAGATTAGAATGGATAGAATAGAACAGAATACATAGAATAAAATAAACTAGAATAGAATAGATAGGATAAAATAAAATAGATAGAATATATTAAATAGCTAGACTGGAATAGATAGAATAATATAGAATAGATAGGATAGAATAGATAGATTAGAATCGATTATATAGAATAGAATAGACAGAATAAATAGGATAGAATAGATAAAATAGAATATATAGAATAGAATAGAATTGACAGATTAGAATATAATAGAATAGTATAGAAAAAATAATTAGAATATAATAGATATAATAAAATAGAATAGATAGAATAGAATAGGTATAATAGAACGGATATATTACATAGATAGATAGATAGATAGATAGATAGATAGATAGATAGATAGATAGATAGATAGATAGATAGATAGATAGATAGATAGATAGATAGAGTAGGATAAAATAGATGTAAATGAGAGAAGATGTAGAATAGGATAGAATAGGAAAAATAGATTAGGATAGAATAGATAGAATAGGATAAAATAAATATAATGGACAGAATGGATGGAATAGATATAGGATAAAAATGGATAGTACATAATAGAATAGATAGAATAGAATACAATAGAATTTAATAGATAGAATAGGATTGATAGAATAGAATAGAGAATATAATAGACAGAATAGATAGAATAGAAAACAAAGAGTAAACAGAAATCAATGAATAGAATAGAATAGACAATGGAACAGAATAGACAGAATAGAAGCAAATAGAATAGAATTGAACAGATAGACTAGAATATAACAGAAAAATAGATCATAAAATAGAATAGATAGAATAAAACTCATAGAATAGAATAGAATAGATAGAATATAATAGATAGAATAGAATAGATAGAATAGGTGAAATAGGATAAAATAAAAGCAACAGAATACAAAGATAAGAAAGATTAGATTGATAGATAGATAGATAGATAGATAGATAGATAGATAGATAGTTAGATAGATAGATAGATAGATAGATAGATAGATAGATAGATAGATAGATAGATAGATAGATAGATAGATAGATAGATGGATGGATGGATGGATGGATGGATGGATGGATGGATGGATGGATGGATGGATGGATGGATGGATGGATGGATGGATGGATGGATGGATGGATGGATGGATGGATAGATAGATAGATAGATAGATAGATAGATAGATAGATAGATAGATAGATAGATAGATAGATAGATAGATAGATAGATAGATAGAGTAAGATAAAATAGATATAATAGATAGAATATATCGAATACGATAGATTAGGAAAAAATAGATAGATTAGGATAGAAGAGATAGAATAGGATAAAATAGATATAATGGATAGAATGAATGGAATAGAAATAGGGTAAAATAGATAATAATAGAGCAGATAGAATAGAATAGAATAAAATTGAATAGATAGAATAGTATTGATAGAATAGAATAGAAAGAAGAGAATAGGCAGAATAGATAGAATAGAATACAGAGTTGATGGAAATCAATAGATAGAATAGAATATACAGAATAGATAGAATAGCATAGACAGAATAGTTAGAATAGAATAGACAATACAACAGAATAGACAGAATAGAACAAAATAGAATAGAATTGAACAGAGAATAGATTATAACAGAAAAAAGAATACAACATAAAATAGATTAGATATAATAGAATACATAGAACAGCATATATAGAAAAGAATAGATAGAATAGAATAGATAGAATAGATGTATTAGGATATAATAAAAAGTATAGAATAGGTGTAATAGGATATAATAAAAAGAATAGAATAGATAGATAGATAGATAGATAGATAGATAGATAGATAGATAGATAGATAGATAGATAGATAGATAGATAGATAGATAGATAGATAGATAGATAGATAGATAGATAGATAGATAGATAGATAGATAGATAGATAGATAGATAGATAGAAAGATGGACGGATGGGTGGGTGGGTGGGTGGGTTGATGGATGGATAGATAGATAGATAGATAGATAGATAGATAGATAGATAGATAGATAGATAGATAGATAGATAGATAGATAGATAGATAGATAGATAGATAGATAGATAGATAGATAGATAGATAGATAGATAGATAGATAGATAGATAGATAGATAGATAGATAGATAGATGGATAGATGGATAGATGGATAGATAGATAAAATAGGATAGAATATATATCATAGATATAATAGGTTAGAAAAGGATAGCATAGATAAAATAGGATAGCATAGATGCAATAGGATAGAATAGATAGAATAGGATAGAATAGATATAATAGCATAGGATAAGATAGAATAGATAAAATACGATAGCATAGATAGATTAGAATAGTTAGAATAGGATAGGATACATCCAATAGGACAGACTAGATAGAGTAGGATAAAATAAATAGAATAGATAGAATAGAATAGACATAATACAATAGACTGGCATAATAGGCAGAATAGATAGAATAGAATAGACAGAGTAGATAGAAAAGAGTAGACAGAACAGATAGAATAGAAAAGACAGAAAAGATAGAATAGAATTGACAGAATATATAGCATAGAAAGAATAGAACAGAATAGAATAGAACAGATGTAACAGAATGGAAAAGATAAAATAGAATACATAGAATAGAATAAAATTGATAGAATAGGATAGAATATACTGAATAGGTTAAATAGATAGAATAGGATAGAATAGATAGAATAAGATAGAATAGATAGATTAGAATAGAATATACAGAATAGAAGAGACAGAATATAATAGAATAGATAGAATAGAATACATAGAAGACAATAAAATTCATAGTATAGAATAGATAGAATAGAATAGATAGAATATAATAGATAGAATAAAATAAAATAGAATAGATAAAATAGAAAGATTAGATAGATAGATAGATAGATAGATAGATAGATAGATAGATAGATAAATAGATAGATAGATAGATAGATAGATAGATAGATAGATAGATAGATAGATAGATAGATAGATAGATAGATAGATAGATAGATAGATAGAGAAGGATAAAATAGATGTAAATGACAGAATATGTAGAACAGCATAGAATAGAAAAAAATAGATTAGGATAGAATAGATAGAATAGGATAAAATAAATATAATGGATAGAATGGATGGAATAGATATAGGATAAAATAGATAGTACATAATAGAATAGATAGAATACAATACAATAGAATTTAATGCATAGAATAGGATAGATAGAATAGAGAATAGAATAGACAGAATAGATAGAATAGAAAACAGAGAGTAAATAGAAATCAATGAATGGAATAGAATAGACAATGGAACAGAATAGACAGAATAGAAGAAAATAGAATAGAATTGAACAGATAGACTAGAAAATAACAGAAAAAATAGATCATAAAATAGAATAGATAGAATATAATTCATAGAATAGAATAGAATAGATACAATATAATAGATAGAATGGAATAGATAGAATAGGTGAAATAGGATAAAATAAAAACAACAGAATACAAAGATTAGATAGATAGATAGATAGATAGATAGATAGATAGATAGATAGATAGATAGATAGATAGATAGATAGATAGATAGATAGATAGATAGATAGATAGATAGATAGATAGATAGATAGATAGATAGATAGACAGACAGGCAGGCAGACAGACAGACAGACAGAAAGACAGATAGATAGATAGATAGATAGATAGATAGATAGATAGATAGATAGATAGATAGATAGATAGATAGATAGATAGCTAGATAGATAGATAGATAGAGTAAGATAAAATAGATATAACAGATAGAGTAAGATAAAATAGATATAATAGATAGAAAATATCGAATACAATAGAATAGGAAAAATAGATAGATTCGGATAGAATAGACAGATTAGGAGAAAATAGATATAATGGATAGAATGAATGGAATAGAAATAGGGTAATATAGAAAATAATAGAACAGATAGAATAGAATAGAATAAAATTGAATAGATAGAATAGGATTGATAGAATAGAATAGAAAGAAGAGAATAGACAGAATAAATAGAATAGTATACAGAGTTGCTGGAAATCAATAGATAGAATAGAATATACAGAATAGATAGAATATCATAGACAGAATAGTTAGATTAGAATAGACATTAGAACAGAATAGACAGAATAGAACAAAATAGAATAGAATTGAACAGAGAATAGATTATAACAGAAAAAAGAATGGAACATAAAATAGATTAGATGTAATATAATACATAGAATAGCATATATAGAAAAGAATAGATAGAATAGAATAGATAGAATAGATGTATTAGGATATAATAAAAACGATAGAATTGGTGTAATAGGATATAGTAAAAAGAATAGAATATAAAGATTAGAAGGATTAAATTAGATAGATAGATAGATAGATAGATAGATAGATAGATAGATAGATAGATAGATAGATAGATAGATAGATAGATAGATAGATAGATATATAGATAGATAGATAGATAGATAGATAGATAGATAGATAGATAGATAGATAGATAGATAGATAAATAGATAGATGGATAGATAGATAGATAGATGGATGGATGGGTGGGTGGGTGGGTGGGTGGGTGGGTGGGTGGCGGGGTGGGTGGGTGGGTGGCTGGGTGGGTGGGTGGGTGGGTGGATGGATGGATGGATGGATGGATGGATGGATCGATAGATAGATAGATAGATAGATAGATAGATAGATAGATAGATAGATAGATAGATAGATAGATAGATAGATAGATAGATAGATAGATAGATAGATAGAGTAAGATAAAATAGATATAATAGATAGAATATATCGAATACGATAGATTAGGAAAAAATAGATAGATTAGGATAGAATAGATAGAATAGGATAAAATATATATAATGGATAGAATGAATGGAATAGAAATAGGGTAAAATAGAAAATAATAGAGCAGATAGAATAGAATAGAATAAAATTGAATAGATAGAATAGGATTGATAGAATAGAATAGAAAGAAGAGAATAGGCAGAATAGATAGAATAGAATACAGAGTTGATGGAAATCAATAGATAGAATAGAATATACAGAATAGATAGAATAGCATAGACAGAATAGTTAGAATAGAATAGACAATACAACAGAATGGACAATAGAACAAAATAGAATAGTATTGAACAGAGAATAGATTATAACAGAAAAAAGAATACAACATAATATAGATTAGATATAATAGAATACATAGAACAGCATATATAGAAAAGAATAGATAGAATAGAATAGATAGAATAGATGTATTAGGATATAATAAAAAGTATAGAATAGGTGTAATAGGATATAATAAAAAGAATAGAATAGAAAGATTAGATAGATAGATAGATAGATAGATAGATAGATAGATAGATAGATAGATAGATAGATAGATAGATAGATAGATAGATAGATAGATAGATAGATAGATAGATAGATAGATAGATAGATAGATAGATAGATAGATAGATAGATAGATAGATAGATAGATAGATAGATAGATAGATAGATAGATAGATAGATAGATAGATAGATAGATAGATAGATGGACGGATGGGTGGGTGGGTGGGTTGATAGATAGATAGATAGATAGATAGATAGATAGATAGATAGATAGATAGATAGATAGATAGATAGATAGATAGATAGATAGATAGATAGATAGATAGATAGATAGATAGATAGATAGATAGATAGATAGATAGAGAGATAGATAGATAGATAGATAGATAGATAGATAGATAGATAGATAGATGGGTAGATGGATAGATGGATAGATAGATAAAATAGGATAGAATATATAACATAGATATAATAGGTTAGAAGAGGATAGCATAGATAGAATAGGATAGCATAGATACAATAGGATAGAATAGATAGAATAGGATAGAATAGATATAATAGCATAGGATAAGATAGAATAGATAAAATACGATAGCATAGATAGAATAGAATAGTTAGAATAGGATAGGATACATCCAATAGGACAGAATAGATAGAGTAGAATAAAATAAATAGAATAGATAGAATAGAATAGACAGAGTAGATAGAAAAGAGTAGACAGAACAGATAGAATAGAAAAGACAGAACAGATAGAATAGAAAAGACAGAACAGATAGAATAGAATTGACAGAATATATAGCATAGAAAGAATAGAACAGAATAGAATAGAACAGATGTAACAGAATGAAAAAGATAAAATAGAATACATAGAATAGAATAAAATTGATAGAATAGGATAGAATATACTGAATAGGTTAAATAGATAGAATAGGATAGAATAGATAGAATAAGATAGAATAGATAGATTAGAATAGAATATACAGAATAGAAGAGACAGAATATAATAGAATAGATAGAATAGAATACATAGAAGACAATAAAATTCATAGTATAGAATAGATAGAATAGAATAGATAGAATATAATAGATAGAATAAAATAAAATAGAATAGATAAAATAGAAAGATTAGATAGATAGATAGATAGATAGATAGATAGATAGATAGATAGATAGATAGATAGATAGATAGATAGATAGATAGATAGATAGATAGATAGATAGATAGAGAAGGATAAAATAGATGTAAATGATAGAATATGTAGAACAGCATAGAATAGAAAAAAATAGATTAGGATAGAATAGATAGAATAGGATAAAATAAATATAATGGATAGAATGGATGGAATAGATATAGGATAAAATAGATAGTACATAATAGAATAGATAGAATACAATACAATAGAATTTAATGCATAGAATAGGATAGATAGAATAGAGAATAGAATAGACAGAATAGATAGAATAGAAAACAGAGAGTGAATAGAAATCAATGAATGGAATAGAATAGACAATGGAACATTATAGACAGAATAGAAGAAAATAGAATAGAATTGAACAGATAGACTAGAAAATAACAGAAAAAATAGATCATAAAATAGAATAGATAGAATATAATCATAGAATAGAATAGAATAGAATAGATACAATATAATAGATAGAATAGAATAGATAGAATAGGTGAAATAGGATAAAATAAAAACAACAGAATACAAAGATTAGATAGATAGATAGATAGATAGATAGATAGACAGACAGACAGACAGACAGACAGACAGACAGACAGACAGACAGAGAGACAGACAGATAGATAGATAGATAGATAGACAGATAGATAGATAGATAGATAGATAGATAGATAGATAGATAGATAGATAGATAGACAGATAGATAGATAGATAGATAGATAGATAGATAGATAGATAGATAGATAGATAGATAGATAGAGTAAGATAAAATAGATATAATAGATGGAGTAAGATAAAATAGATATAATAGATAGAAAATATCGAATACGATAGAATAGGAAAAATAGATAGATTCGGATAGAATAGACAGATTAGGAGAAAATAGATATAATGGATAGAATGAATGGAATAGAAATAGGGTAAAATAGAAAATAATAGAACAGATAGAATAGAATAGAATAAAATTGAATAGATAGAATAGGATTGATAGAATAGAATAGAAAGAAGAGAATAGACAGAATAAATAGAATAGAATACAGAGTTGCTGGAAATGAATAGATAGAATAGAATATACAGAATAGATAGAATATCATACACAGAATAGTTAGATTAGAATAGACATTAGAACAGAATAGACAGAATAGAACAAAATAGAATAGAATTGAACAGAGAATAGATTATAACAGAAAAAAGAATAGAACATAAAATAGATTAGATGTAATAAAATACATAGAATAGCATATATAGAAAAGAATAAATAGAATTGAATAGATAGAATAGATGTATTAGGATATAATAAAAACGACAGAATTGGTGTAATAGGATATAGTAAAAAGAATAGAATAGAAAGATTAGAAAGATTAGATTAGATAGATAGATAGATAGATAGATAGATAGATAGATAGATAGATAGATAGATAGATAGATAGATAGATAGATAGATAGATAGATAGATAGATAGATAGATAGATAGATAGATAGATAGATAGATAGATAGATAGATAGATAGATAGATAGATAGATAGATAGATAGATAGATAGATAGATAGATAGATAGATAGATAGATAGATAGATAGAAGGATAGATAGATAGATAGATAGATAGATAGATAGATAGATAGATAGATAGATAGATAGATAGATAGATAGATAGATAGATAGATAGATAGATAGATAGATAGATAGATAGATAGATAGATAGATAGATAGATAGATAGATAGATAGATAGATAGATAGATAGACAGACAGAGCCAAATAGATAAATAGAAGGTATAGGATAGAATAGATAGTCTAGGATAGAACAGATAGAATAGGAGAAAATGGATAGAATAGGATCTGATGGATAGCGTAGGATGGAATGGATAGAATAGCTATAATAGAATAGAATAAATGAAATATTAAGAATAGATAGAATAGGATGGAATGGCATAGAATAGATAGAATGGAATAGAATAAAATAGATAGAATGGAATAGAATAAAATAGATAGAATAGGATAGATAGAATAAAATAGATATAACAGAATGGACGGAGAATAATGAATAGGAAAGACAGAATAGAATATTCAGAATAGATAGAATAGACAGAGGAGATAGTATAGAATAGACAGAATAGAATAGACGGAATAGAATATAGAGAATATATAAAATAGAATAGACAGAATAGATAGAATAGACTAGACGGATTAGATAGAATGGAATAGACAAATACATACAATAGAATAGTTAGAATACATAGAATAGAATAGACATAATAGAACAGAGTAGACGGAATAGAACAGATTAGACAGAATGGTTCCGAATAGAGTATAAAAGAAAAGATAGAATACAATAGAACAGATAGAATAGAATAGATCGAATTGACTAGAATAGATAGATAAGAATGGATAGAATAGAATAGAATACATAGAATAAAATAAAATTGAATAGAATAGATAGGCTAAAATAAAATACATAGAATAGATTAAATAGCTAGACTAGAATAGATAGAATAGATAGGTTAGAATAGATAGATTAGAATCGATTATATAGAATAGAATAGACAGAATAAATAGGATAGAATAGATAGAATAGAAAACATAGAATAGAATAGAATTGATAGAATAGAATATAATACAATAGTATAGAAAAAATAATTAGAATATAATAGATATAATAAAATAGAATAGATAGAATAGAATAGGTATAATAGAATGGAAATATTACATAGATAGATAGATAGATAGATAGATAGATAGATAGATAGATAGATAGATAGATAGATAGATAGATAGATAGATAGATAGATAGATAGATAGAGAGATAGATAGATAGATAGATAGATAGATAGATAGATAGATAGATAGATAGATAGATAGATAGATAGATAGATAGATAGATAGATAGATAGATAGATAGATAGATAGATAGATAGATAGATAGATAGATAGATAGATAGATAGATAGATAGATAGAATAGGAAAGAATACATTGAATAGACTAGATAGAATAGTTAGAATAGATGGAATACAATAGAATACATAGATTAGAATATATAGAATAGAATAAAATAGATACACTAGAATAAAATAGATAGCATAGAATCAGAATTGAATATAATAGAATGTATAGAATAGGATATAATAGGATACAATATATAGTGTAGAATAAACAGATAAATTAGAATAGAATGTATATTATGGAATTGACAGAATAGTTAGAATAGAATTAATAGAATGGAATACATAGAATAGAATAGAATTGATAGAATAGATGGAATAGAATAGTATAGAATACAAAAGAATGGAACTGATAGAATAGAATAGATAGACAATAAAAGAATAAAATAGATAGAATATAATAGACAGAATAGAATGGATTAGAATAAAGTAGAATAGAATAGGACAGATATTATAGAATAGATAGATAGATAGATAGATAGATAGATAGATAGATAGATAGATAGATAGATAGATAGATAGATAGATAGATAGATAGATAGATAGATAGATAGATAGATAGATAGATAGATAGATAGATAGATAGATAGATAGATAGATAGATAGAAGGAATAGGATAGAATAGATAGTCTAGGATAGAACAGATAGAATAGGAGAAAATGGATAGAATAGGATCGGATGGATAGCATAGGATGGAATGGATAGAATAGATATAATAGGGTAGAATAAATGAAATATAATGAATAGATAGAATAGGATGGAATGGCATAGAATAGATAGAATGGAATAGAATAAAATAGATAGATTAGGATAGATAGAATAAAATAGGTATAACAGAATGGACGGAGTATAATGAATAGAAAAGACAGAATAGAATATTCAGAATAGATAGAATAAAATAGACGGAATAGAATATAGAGAATAGATAGAATAGAATAGACATAATAAATAGAATAGACAGAATAGATAGAATAGGCTAGACGGAATAGATAGAATGGTATAGACAAATACATACAATAGAATAGATAGAATAGAATAGACAGAATTGTACAGAGTAGACGGAATAGAACAGATTAGACAGAATGGATCTGAATAGAGTATAAAAGAAAAGATAGAATACAATAGAACAGATAGAATTGAATAGACCAGGTAGGATAGAATAGGTCGAATTGACTAGAATAGATAGATTAGAATGGATAGAATAGAATAGAATACATAGAATAAAATAAAATAGAATAGAATAAATGGGATAAAATAAAATAGATAGAATAGATTAAATAGCCAGACTAGAATAGATAGGATAGAATAGATAGATTAGAATCGATTATATAGAATAGAATAGACAGAATAAATAGGATAGAATAGATAAAATAGAATACATAGAATAGAATAGAATTGATAGAATAGAATATAATACAATAGTACAGAGAAAATAATTTGAATATAATAGATATAATAAAATAGAATAGATAGAATAGAATAGGTATAATAGAATGGAAATATTACATAGATAGATAGATAGATAGATAGATAGATAGATAGATAGATAGATAGATAGATAGATAGATAGATAGATAGATAGATAGATAGATAGATAGATAGATAGATAGATAGATAGATAGATAGATAGACAGACACAAATACATAGATAAAAGGAATAGGATAGAATAGATATTCTAATATAGAACAGATAGAATAGGAGAAAATGGATAGAATAGGAATGGATGGATAGCATAGGATGGAATGGATAGAATAGATATAATAGGATAGAATAAATGAAATATAATGAATAGATAGAATAGGATGGAATGGCATAGAATAGGTAGAATGGAATAGAATAAAATAGATAGAATAGGATAGATAGAATAAAAGAGATATAACATAATGGACGGAGTATAATGAATAGAAAAGACAAAATAGAATATTCAGAATATATAGAATAGACAGAGTAGATAGAATAGACTAGACGGAATAGAATATAGAGAATAGATAGAATAGAATAGACATAATAAATAGAATAGATAGAATAGAGTAGACGGAATAGATAGAATGGTATAGACAAATACATACAATAGAATAGATAGAATACATAGAATAGAATAGACAGAATTGAACAGAGTAGAAGGCATAGAACAGATCAGACAGAATGGATCTGAATAGATTATAAAAGAAAATATAGAATACAATAGAACAGATAGAATAGAATAGACCAGATAGGATAGAATAGATCGAATTGACTAGAATAGATAGATTAGAATGGATAGAATAGAACAGAATACATAGAATAAAATAAACTAGAATAGAATAGATAGGATAAAATAAAATAGATAGAATATATTAAATAGCTAGACTGGAATAGATAGAATAATATAGAATAGATAGGATAGAATAGATAGATTAGAATCGATTATATAGAATAGAATAGACAGAATAAATAGGATAGAATAGATAAAATAGAATATATAGAATAGAATAGAATTGACAGATTAGAATATAATAGAATAGTATAGAAAAAATAATTAGAATATAATAGATATAATAAAATAGAATAGATAGAATAGAATAGGTATAATAGAACGGATATATTACATAGATAGATAGATAGATAGATAGATAGATAGATAGATAGATAGATAGATAGATAGATAGATAGATAGATAGATAGATAGATAGATAGATAGATAGATAGATAGATAGATAGAGTAGGATAAAATAGATGTAAATGAGAGAAGATGTAGAATAGGATAGAATAGGAAAAATAGATTAGGATAGAATAGATAGAATAGGATAAAATAAATATAATGGACAGAATGGATGGAATAGATATAGGATAAAAATGGATAGTACATAATAGAATAGATAGAATAGAATACAATTGAATTTAATAGATAGAATAGGATTGATAGAATAGAATAGAGAATATAATAGACAGAATAGATAGAATAGAAAACAAAGAGTAAACAGAAATCAATGAATAGAATAGAATAGACAATGGAACAGAATAGACAGAATAGAAGCAAATAGAATAGAATTGAACAGATAGACTAGAATATAACAGAAAAATAGATCATAAAATAGAATAGATAGAATAAAACTCATAGAATAGAATAGAATAGATAGAATATAATAGATAGAATAGAATAGATAGAATAGGTGAAATAGGATAAAATAAAAGCAGCAGAATACAAAGATAAGAAAGATTAGATAGATAGATAGATAGATAGATAGATAGATAGATAGGTAGATAGATAGATAGATAGATAGATAGATAGATAGATAGATAGATAGATAGATGGATGGATGGATGGATGGATGGATGGATGGATGGATGGATGGATGGATGGATGGATGGATGGATGGATGGATGGATGGATGGATGGATGGATAGATAGATAGATAGATAGATAGATAGATAGATAGATAGATAGATAGATAGATAGATAGATAGATAGATAGATAGATAGATAGAGTAAGATAAAATAGATATAATAGATAGAATATATCGAATACGATAGATTAGGAAAAAATAGATAGATTAGGATAGAATAGATAGAATAGGATAAAATAGATATAATGGATAGAATGAATGGAATAGAAATAGGGTAAAATAGATAATAATAGAGCAGATAGAATAGAATAGAATAAAATTGAATAGATAGAATAGTATTGATAGAATAGAATAGAAAGAAGAGAATAGGCAGAATAGATAGAATAGAATACAGAGTTGATGGAAATCAATAGATAGAATAGAATATACAGAATAGATAGAATAGCATAGACAGAATAGTTAGAATAGAATAGACAATACAACAGAATAGACAGAATAGAACAAAATAGAATAGAATTGAACAGAGAATAGATTATAACAGAAAAAAGAATACAACATAAAATAGATTAGATATAATAGAATACATAGAACAGCATATATAGAAAAGAATAGAAAGAATAGAATAGATAGAATAGATGTATTAGGATATAATAAAAAGTATAGAATAGGTGTAATAGGATATAATAAAAAGAATAGAATAGAAAGATTAGAAAAGATAGATAGATAGATAGATAGATAGATAGATAGATAGATAGATAGATAGATAGATAGATAGATAGATAGATAGATAGATAGATAGATAGATAGATAGATAGATAGATAGATAGATAGATAGATAGATAGATAGATAGATAGATAGATAGATAGATAGATAGATAGATAGAAAGATGGACGGATGGGTGGGTGGGTGGGTGGGTTGATGGATGGATAGATAGATAGATAGATAGATAGATAGATAGATAGATAGATAGATAGATAGATAGATAGATAGATAGATAGATAGATAGATAGATAGATAGATAGATAGATAGATGGATAGATGGATAGATGGATAGATAGATAAAATAGGATAGAATATATAACATAGATATAATAGGTTAGAAGAGGATAGCATAGATAAAATAGGATAGCATAGATGCAATAGGATAGAATAGATAGAATAGGATAGAATAGATATAATAGCATAGGATAAGATAGAATAGATAAAATACGATAGCATAGATAGATTAGAATAGTTAGAATAGGATAGGATACATCCAATAGGACAGAATAGATAGAGTAGGATAAAATAAATAGAATAGATAGAATAGAATAGACATAATACAATAGACTGGCATAATAGGCAGAATAGATAGAATAGAATAGACAGAGTAGATAGAAAAGAGTAGACAGAACAGATAGAATAGAAAAGACAGAAAAGATAGAATAGAATTGACAGAATATATAGCATAGAAAGAATAGAACAGAATAGAATAGAACAGATGTAACAGAATGGAAAAGATAAAATAGAATACATAGAATAGAATAAAATTGATAGAATAGGATAGAATATACTGAATAGGTTAAATAGATAGAATAGGATAGAATAGATAGAATAAGATAGAATAGATAGATTAGAATAGAATATACAGAATAGAAGAGACAGAATATAATAGAATAGATAGAATAGAATACATAGAAGACAATAAAATTCATAGTATAGAATAGATAGAATAGAATAGATAGAATATAATAGATAGAATAAAATAAAATAGAATAGATAAAATAGAAAGATTAGATAGATAGATAGATAGATAGATAGATAGATAGATAGATAGATAGATAGATAGATAGATAGATAGATAGATAGATAGATAGATAGATAGATAGATAGATAGATAGATAGATAGATAGATAGATAGAGAAGGATAAAATAGATGTAAATGATAGAATATGTAGAACAGCATAGAATAGAAAAAAATAGATTAGGATAGAATAGATAGAATAGGATAAAATAAATATAATGGATAGAATGGATGGAATAGATATAGGATAAAATAGATAGTACATAATAGAATAGATAGAATACAATACAATAGAATTTAATGCATAGAATAGGATAGATAGAATAGAGAATAGAATAGACAGAATAGATAGAATAGAAAACAGAGAGTAAATAGAAATCAATGAATGGAATAGAATAGACAATGGAACAGAATAGACAGAATAGAAGAAAATAGAATAGAATTGAACAGATAGACTACAAAATAACAGAAAAAATAGATCATAAAATAGAATAGATAGAATATAATTCATAGAATAGAATAGAATAGATACAATATAATAGATAGAATGGAATAGATAGAATAGGTGAAATAGGATAAAATAAAAACAACAGAATACAAAGATTAGATAGATAGATAGATAGATAGATAGATAGATAGATAGATAGATAGATAGATAGATAGATAGATAGATAGATAGATAGATAGATAGATAGATAGATAGATAGATAGATAGATAGATAGATAGATAGATAGATAGATAGATAGACAGACAGACAGGCAGACAGACAGACAGACAGAAAGACAGATAGATAGATAGATAGATAGATAGATAGATAGATAGATAGATAGATAGATAGATAGATAGATAGATAGATAGATAGCTAGATAGATAGATAGATAGAGTAAGATAAAATAGATATAACAGATAGAGTAAGATAAAATAGATATAATAGATAGAAAATATCGAATACAATAGAATAGGAAAAATAGATAGATTCGGATAGAATAGACAGATTAGGAGAAAATAGATATAATGGATAGAATGAATGGAATAGAAATAGGGTAATATAGAAAATAATAGAACAGATAGAATAGAATAGAATAAAATTGAATAGATAGAATAGGATTGATAGAATAGAATAGAAAGAAGAGAATAGACAGAATAAATAGAATAGTATACAGAGTTGCTGGAAATCAATAGATAGAATAGAATATACAGAATAGATAGAATATCATAGACAGAATAGTTAGATTAGAATAGACATTAGAACAGAATAGACAGAATAGAACAAAATAGAATAGAATTGAACAGAGAATAGATTATAACAGAAAAAAGAATGGAACATAAAATAGATTAGATGTAATAGAATACATAGAATAGCATATATAGAAAAGAATAGATAGAATAGAATAGATAGAATAGATGTATTAGGATATAATAAAAACGATAGAATTGGTGTAATAGGATATAGTAAAAAGAATAGAATATAAAGATTAGAAGGATTAAATTAGATAGATAGATAGATAGATAGATAGATAGATAGATAGATAGATAGATAGATAGATAGATAGATAGATAGATAGATAGATAGATAGATAGATAGATAGATAGATAGATAGATAGATAGATAGATAGATAGATAGATAGATAGATAGATAGATAGATAGATAGATAGATAGATAGATAGATAGATAGATAGATAGATAGATAGATAGATAGATAGATAGATAGATAGATAGATAGATAGATAGATAGATAGATAGATAGATAGATAGATAGATAGATAGATAGATAGATAGATAGATAGATAGATAGATAGATAGATAGATAGATAGATAGATAGATAGATAGATGGGTGGGTGGGTGGGTGGGTGGGTGGGTGGGTGGGTGGCGGGGTGGGTGGGTGGGTGGCTGGGTGGGTGGGTGGGTGGGTGGATGGATGGATGGATGGATGGATGGATGGATCGATAGATAGATAGATAGATAGATAGATAGATAGATAGATAGATAGATAGATAGATAGATAGATAGATAGATAGATAGATAGATAGATAGATAGATAGATAGATAGATAGATAGATAGATAGATAGATAGATAGATAGAGTAAGATAAAATAGATATAATAGATAGAATATATCGAATACGATAGATTAGGAAAAAATAGATAGATTAGGATAGAATAGATAGAATAGGATAAAATATATATAATGGATAGAATGAATGGAATAGAAATAGGGTAAAATAGAAAATAATAGAGCAGATAGAATAGAATAGAATAAAATTGAATAGATAGAATAGGATTGATAGAATAGAATAGAAAGAAGAGAATAGGCAGAATAGATAGAATAGAATACAGATTTGATGGAAATCAATAGATAGAATAGAATATACAGAATAGATAGAATAGCATAGACAGAATAGTTAGAATAGAATAGACAATACAACAGAATAGACAATAGAACAAAATAGAATAGTATTGAACAGAGAATAGATTATAACAGAAAAAAGAATACAACATAATATAGATTAGATATAATAGAATACATAGAACAGCATATATAGAAAAGAATAGATAGAATAGAATAGATAGAATAGATGTATTAGGATATAATAAAAAGTATAGAATAGGTGTAATAGGATATAATAAAAAGAATAGAATAGAAAGATTAGATAGATAGATAGATAGATAGATAGATAGATAGATAGATAGATAGATAGATAGATAGATAGATAGATAGATAGATAGATAGATAGATAGATAGATAGATAGATAGATAGATAGATAGATAGATAGATAGATAGATAGATAGATAGATAGATAGATAGATAGATAGATAGATAGATAGATAGATAGATAGATAGATAGATAGATAGATAGATAGATAGATAGATAGATAGATAGATAGATAGATAGATAGATAGATAGATAGATAGATAGATAGATAGATAGATAGATAGATAGATAGATAGATAGATAGATAGATAGATAGATAGATAGATAGATAGATAGATAGATAGATGGACGGATGGGTGGGTGGGTGGGTTGATAGATAGATAGATAGATAGATAGATAGATAGATAGATAGATAGATAGATAGATAGATAGATAGATAGATAGATAGATAGATAGATAGATAGATAGATAGATAGATAGATAGATAGATAGATAGATAGATAGATAGATGGGTAGATGGATAGATGGATAGATAGATAAAATAGGATAGAATATGTAACATATATATAATAGGTTAGAAGAGGATAGCATAGATAGAATAGGATAGCATAGATACAATAGGATAGAATAGATAGAATAGGATAGAATAGATATAATAGCATAGGATAAGATAGAATAGATAAAATACGATAGCATAGATAGAATAGAATAGTTAGAATAGGATAGGATACATCCAATAGGACAGAATAGATAGAGTAGAATAAAATAAATAGAATAGATAGAATAGAATAGACAGAGTAGATAGAAAAGAGTAGACAGAACAGATAGAATAGAAAAGACAGAACAGATAGAATAGAAAAGACAGAACAGATAGAATAGAATTGACAGAATATATAGCATAGAAAGAATAGAACAGAATAGAATAGAATAGAACAGATGTAACAGAATGAAAAAGATAAAATAGAATACATAGAATAGAATAAAATTGATAGAATAGGATAGAATATACTGAATAGGTTAAATAGATAGAATAGGATAGAATAGATAGAATAAGATAGAATAGATAGATTAGAATAGAATATACAGAATAGAAGAGACAGAATATAATAGAATAGATAGAATAGAATACATAGAAGACAATAAAATTCATAGTATAGAATAGATAGAATAGAATAGATAGAATATAATAGATAGAATAAAATAAAATAGAATAGATAAAATAGAAAGATTAGATAGATAGATAGATAGATAGATAGATAGATAGATAGATAGATAGATAGATAGATAGATAGATAGATAGATAGATAGATAGATAGATAGATAGATAGATAGATAGATAGATAGATAGATAGATAGATAGATAGATAGATAGATAGATAGATAGATAGATAGATAGATAGATAGATAGATAGATAGAGAAGGATAAAATAGATGTAAATGATAGAATATGTAGAACAGCATAGAATAGAAAAAAATAGATTAGGATAGAATAGATAGAATAGGATAAAATAAATATAATGGATAGAATGGATGGAATAGATATAGGATAAAATAGATAGTACATAATAGAATAGATAGAATACAATACAATAGAATTTAATGCATAGAATAGGATAGATAGAATAGAGAATAGAATAGACAGAATAGATAGAATAGAAAACAGAGAGTGAATAGAAATCAATGAATGGAATAGAATAGACAATGGAACATTATAGACAGAATAGAAGAAAATAGAATAGAATTGAACAGATAGACTAGAAAATAACAGAAAAAATAGATCATAAAATAGAATAGATAGAATATAATCATAGAATAGAATAGAATAGATACAATATAATAGATAGAATAGAATAGATAGAATAGGTGAAATAGGATAAAATAAAAACAACAGAATACAAAGATTAGATAGATAGATAGATAGATAGATAGATAGATAGATAGATAGATAGATAGATAGATAGACAGACAGACAGACAGACAGACAGACAGACAGACAGACAGACAGACAGACAGACAGAGAGACAGACAGATAGATAGATAGATAGATAGATAGACAGATAGATAGATAGATAGATAGATAGATAGATAGATAGATAGATAGATAGATAGATAGATAGATAGATAGATAGATAGATAGATAGATAGATAGATAGATAGATAGATAGATAGATAGATAGATAGATAGATAGATAGATAGATAGATAGATAGATAGATAGAGTAAGATAAAATAGATATAATAGATGGAGTAAGATAAAATAGATATAATAGATAGAAAATATCGAATACGATAGAATAGGAAAAATAGATAGATTCGGATAGAATAGACAGATTAGGAGAAAATAGATATAATGGATAGAATGAATGGAATAGAAATAGGGTAAAATAGAAAATAATAGAACAGATAGAATAGAATAGAATAAAATTGAATAGATAGAATAGGATTGATAGAATAGAATAGAAAGAAGAGAATAGACAGAATAAATAGAATAGAATACAGAGTTGCTGGAAATCAATAGATAGAATAGAATATACAGAATAGATAGAATATCATACACAGAATAGTTAGATTAGAATAGACATTAGAACAGAATAGACAGAATAGAACAAAATAGAATAGAATTGAACAGAGAATAGATTATAACAGAAAAAAGAATAGAACATAAAATAGATTAGATGTAATAGAATACATAGAATAGCATATATAGAAAAGAATAAATAGAATTGAATAGATAGAATAGATGTATTAGGATATAATAAAAACGACAGAATTGGTGTAATAGGATATAGTAAAAAGAATAGAATAGAAAGATTAGAAAGATTAGATTAGATAGATAGATAGATAGATAGATAGATAGATAGATAGATAGATAGATAGATAGATAGATAGATAGATAGATAGATAGATAGATAGATAGATAGATAGATAGATAGATAGATAGATAGATAGATAGAAGGATAGATAGATAGATAGATAGATAGATAGATAGATAGATAGATAGATAGATAGATAGATAGATAGATAGATAGATAGATAGATAGATAGATAGATAGATAGATAGATAGATAGATAGATAGATAGATAGATAGATAGATAGATAGATAGAGCCAAATAGATAAATAGAAGGTATAGGATAGAATAGATAGTCTAGGATAGAACAGATAGAATAGGAGAAAATGGATAGAATA
>NC_091129.1:13791702-13809202 GCF_040183065.1 Periplaneta americana
AGAGAGTAAATAGAAATCAATGTATAGAATAGAATAGACAATGGAACAGAATAGACAGAATAGAAGCAAATAGAATAGAATTGAACAGATAGACTAGAATATAACAGAAAAAATAGATCATAAAATAGAATAGATAGAATATAATTCATAGAATAGAATAGAATAGAATAGATAGAATATGATAGGTAGAATAGAATAGATAGAATAGGTGAAATAGGATAAAATAAAAACATCAGAATACAAAGATTAGAAAGATTAGATAGATAGATAGATAGATAGATAGATAGATAGATAGATAGATAGATAGATAGATAGATAGATAGATAGATAGATAGATAGATAGATAGATAGATAGATAGATAGATAAAATAGGATAGAATATATAGGATAGATATAATAGGTTAGAAGAGGATAGCATAGATAGAATAGGATAGCATAGATACAATAGGATAGAATAGATAGAATAGGATAGAATAGATATAATAGCATAGGATAAGATAGAATAGCTAAAATACGATAGCATAGATAGAATAGAATAGTTAGAATAGGATAGGAAACATCCAATAGGATAGAATAGATAGATTAGGATAGAATAAATAGAATATATAGAATAGAATAGACATAATAGAATAGACAGATATAATAGACAGAATATATAGAATAGAATAGACAGAGTAGATAGAAAAGAGTAGATAGAACAGATAGAATAGAATAGACAACAGATAGAATAGAATTGACAAAATATATGGCATAGAAAGAATAGAACAGAATAGAATAGAACAGATGTAACATAATGGAAAAGATAGAACAGAATACATAGAATAGAATAAAATTAATAGAATAGGATAGAATATACTGAATAGGTTAAAATGGATAGAATAGAATAGAATAGATAGAATAAGAGAGAATAGATAGATTAGAATAGAATATACAGAATAGAAGAGACAGAATATAATAGAATAGATAGAATAGAATACATAGAAGACAATAAAATTCATAGTATAGAATAGATAGAATATAATAGATAGAATAGATAAAATAGAAAGATTAGATAGATAGATAGATAGATAGATAGATAGATAGATAGATAGATAGATAGATAGATAGATAGATAGATAGATAGATAGATAGATAGATAGATAGATAGATAGATAGATAGATAGGCAGGCAGGCAGGCAGGCAGGCAGGCAGGCAGGCAGGCAGACAGACAGACAGACAGACAGACAGACAGACAGACAGACAGACAGATAGATAGATAGATAGATAGATAGATAAAATAGGATAGAATATATAGGATAGATATAATAGGTTAGAAGGGGATAGCATAGATAGAATAGGATAGCATAGATACAATAGGATAGAATAGATAGAATAGGATAGAATAGATATAATAGCATAGGATAAGATAGAATAGCTAAAATACGATAGCATAGATAGAATAGAATAGTTAGAATAGGATAGGATACATCCAATAGGATAGAATAGATAGAGTAGGATAGAATAAATAGAATAGATAGAATAGATTAGACATAATAGAATAGACAGATATAATAGACAGAATAGATAGAATAGAATAGACAGAGTAGATAGAAAAGAGTAAATAGAACGATAGAATAGAATAGACAACAGATAGAATAGAATTGACAAAATATATGGCATAGAAAGAATAGAACAGAATAGAATAGAACAGATGTAACATAATGGAAAAGATAGAACAGAATACATAGAATAGAATAAAATTGTTAGAATAGGATAGAATATACTGAATAGGTTAAAATGGATAGAATAGAATAGAATAGAATAGATAGAATAAGAGAGAATAGATAGATTAGAATAGAATATACAGAATAAAGGAGACAGAATATAATAGAATAGATAGAATAGAATACATAGAAGACAATAAAATTCATAGTATAGAATAGATAGAATAGAATAGATAGAATATAATATATAGAATAGATAAAATAGAAAGATTAGATAGATAGATAGATAGATAGATAGATAGATAGATAGATAGATAGATAGATAGATAGATAGATAGATAGATAGATAGATAGATAGATAGATAGATAGATAGATAGATAGATAGATAGATAGATAGATAGATAGATAGATAGACAGACACAAATAGATAGATAGAAGGAATAGGATAAAATAGATAGTGTAGGATAGAACAGATAGAATAGGAGAAAATGGATAGAATAGGATCGGATTGATAGCATAGGATGGAATGGATAGAATAGATATAATAGGATAGAATAAATGAAATATAATAAATAGATAGAATAGGATGGAATGGCATAGAATAGATAGAATGGAATAGAATAAAATAGATAGAATAGGATAGATAGAATAAAATAGATATAACAGAATGGACGGATTATATAGATTAGAAAAGACAGAATAGAATATTCAGAATAGATGGAATAGACAGAATAGATAGAATAGAAAAGACGGAATAGAATATAGAGAATAGATAGAATAGAATAGACATTATAAATAGAATAGACAGAATAGATAGAATAGAGTAGACGGAATAGATAAAATGGTATAAACAAATACATACAATAGAATAGATAGAATACATAGAATAGAATAGACAGAATTGAACAGAGTAGACGGAATAGAACAGATTAGACAGAAGGGATCTGAATAGAGTACAAAAGAAAAGATAGAATACAATAGAACAGATAGAATGGAATAGACCAGATAGGATAGAATAGATCGAATTGACTAGAATAGATAGATTACAATGGATAGAATAAAATAGAATACATAGAATAAAATAAAATAGAATAGAATAGATAGGATAAAATAAAATTGATAGAATAGATTAAATAGCTAGACTAGAATAGATAGAATAATATAGAATAGATAGGATAGAATAGATAGATTAGAATCGATTATATAGAATAGAATAGACAGAATAAATAGGATAGAATAGATAGAATAGAATATATAGAATAGAATAGAATTGATAGAATAAATATAATAGAATAGTATAGAAAAAATAATTAGAATATAATAGATATAATAAAATAGAATAGATAGACTAGAATAGGTATAAGAGAATGGAAATATTACATAGATAGATAGATAGATAGATAGATAGATAGATAGATAGATAGTTAGATATATAGATAGATAGATAGATAGATAGATAGATAGATAGATAGATAGATAGATAGATAGATAGATAGATAGATAGATAGATAGATAGATAGATAGATAGATAGATAGATAGATAGATAGAGTAGGACAAAATAGATGTAAATGATAGAATATGCAGAATAGGATAGAATAGGAAAAATAGATTAGGATAGAATAGATAGAATAGGATAAAATAAATATAATGGATAGAATGGATGGAATAGATATAGGATAAAATAGATAGTACATAATAGAATAGATAGAATAGAATACAATAGAATTTAATAGATAGAATAGGATGGATAGAATAGTATAGAGAATAGAACAGACAGAATAGATAGAATAGAAAACAGAGAGTAAATAGAAATCAATGAATAGAATAGAATAGACAATGGAACAGAATAGACAGAATAGAAGGAAATAGAATAGAATTGAACAGATAGACTATAATATAACAGAAAAAATAGATCATAAAATAGAATAGATAGAATATAATTCATAGAATAGAATAGATAGAATATAATAAATAGAATAGAATAGATAGAATAGGTGAAATAGGATAAAATAAAAACAACAGAATACAAAGATTAGAAAGTTTATATAGATACATAGATAAATAGATAGATAGATGAATGGATGGATGGATGGATAGATAGATAGATAGATAGATAGATAGATAGATAGATAGATAGATAGATAGATAGATAGATAGATAGATAGATAGATAGATAGATAGATAGATAGATAGATAGATAGATAGATAGATAGATAGATAGATAGATAGATAGATAGATAGATAGATAGATAGATAGATAGATAGGCAGCCAGGCAGGCAGGCAGGCAGGCAGGCAGGCAGGCAGGCAGGCAGCCAGACAGACAGACAGACAGACAGACAGACAGACAGACAGACAGACAGATAGATAGATAGATAGATAGATAGATAGATAGATAGATAGATA
This sequence comes from Periplaneta americana, assembly GCF_040183065.1. Taxonomy (NCBI): domain Eukaryota; kingdom Metazoa; phylum Arthropoda; class Insecta; order Blattodea; family Blattidae; genus Periplaneta; species Periplaneta americana. The sequence continues at coordinate 13,795,812 of NC_091129.1, forward strand.
GATAGATAGATAGATAGAGTAAGATAAAATAGATATAATAGATAGAGTAAGATAAAATAGATATAATAGAATATATCGAATACGATAGAATAGGAAAAATAGATAGATTAGGATAGAATAGATAGAATAGGATAAAATAGATATAATGGATAGAATGAATGGAATAGAAATAGGGTAAAATAGGAAATAATAGAACAGATAGAATAGAATAGAATAAAATTGAATAGATAGAATAGGATTGATAGAATAGAATAGAAAGAAGAGAATAGACAGAATAGATAGAATACAATATAGAGTTGATGGAAATCAATAGATAGAATAGAATATACAGAATAGATAGAAAGCATAGACAGAATAGTTGGAATAGAATAGACAATAGAACAGAATAGACAGAATAGAACAAAGTAGAATAGAATTGAACAGAGAATAGATTATAACAGAAAAAGGAATAGAACATAAATTAGATTAAATATAATAAAATACATAGAATAGCATATAGAGAAAAGAATAGATAGAATAGATGAATTAGGATATAATAAAAAGGATATAATAGGCGTAATAGGATATAATAAAAAGAATAGAATAGAAAAATTAAAAAGATTAGAATAGATAGATAGATAGATAGATAGATAGATAGATAGATAGGTAGATAGATAGATAGATAGATAGATAGATAGATGGATAGATAGATAGATAGATAGATAGATAGATAGATAGATAGATAGATAGATAGATAGATAGATAGATAGATAGATAGATAGACAGACAGACAGATAGATAGATAGATAGATAGATAGATAGATAGATAGATAGATAGATAGATAGATAGATAGATAGATAGATAGATAGATAGATAGATAGATAGATAGGTAGGTAGGTAGGTAGGTAGGTAGGTAGGCAGGCAGGCAGGCAGGCAGGCAGGCAGGCAGGCAGGCAGGCAGGAAGGCAGTGAGACAGACAGACAGACAGACAGACAGATAGATAGATAGATAGATAGATAGATAGATAGATAGATAGATAGATAGATAGATAGATAGATAGATAGATAGATAGATAGATAGATAGATAGATAGATAGATAGATAGATAGATAGATAGATAGATAGATAGATGGGTGGGTGGGTGGATGAGTGGGTAGATTGATGGGTGGGTGGGTGGGTGGGTAGATAGATAGATAGATAGATAGATAGATAGATAGATAGATAGATAGATAGATAGATAGATAGATAGATAGATAGATAGATAGATAGATAGATAGATAGATAGATAGATAGATAGATAGATAGATAGATAGATAGATAGATAGATAGATAGATAGATAGATAGATAGATAGATAGATAGATAGATAGATAGATAAAATAGGATAGAATATATAGGATAGATATAATAGGTTAGAAGAGGATAGCATAGATAGTATAGGAGAGCATAGACACAATAGGATAGAATAGATAGAATAGGATATAATAGCATAGGATAAGATAGAATAGCTAAAATACGATAGTATAGATAGAATAGAATAGTTAGAATAGGATAGGATACATCCAATAGGATAGAATAGATAGAGTAGGATAGAATAAATAGAATAGATAGAATAGAATAGACATAATAGAATAGACAGACATAATAGACAGAATAGATAGAATAGAATAGACAGAGTAGATAGAAAAGAGTAGACAGAACAGATAGAATAGAATAGACAGAACAGATAGAATAGAATTGACAGAATATATAGCATAGGAAGAATAGTACAGAATAGAATAGAACAGATGTAACAGAATGGAAAAGATACAATAGAATACATAGAATGGAATAAAATAGATAGAATAGGATAGAATATACTGAATAGGTTAAAATAGATAGAATAGGATAGAATAGACAGAATAAGATAGAATAGCTAGATTAGAATAGAATATACAGAATAGAAGAGACAGAATATAATAGAATAGATAGAATAGAATACATAGAAGACAATAAAATTCATAGTATTGAATAGATAGAATAGAATAGATAGAATATAATAGATAGAATAAAATAAAATAGAATAGATAAAGTAGAAAGATTAGATAGATAGATAATAGATAGATAGATAGATAGATAGATAGATAGATAGATAGATAGATAGATAGATAGATAGATAGATAGATAGATAGATAGATAGATAGATAGATAGATAGATAGATAGATAGATAGATAGATAGATAGATAGATAGATAGATAGATAGAATAGGAAAGAATACATTGAATAGACTAGATAGAATAGTTAGAATAGATGGAATACAATAGAATACATAGATTAGAATATATAGAATAGAATAAAATAGATACACTAGAATAAAATAGATAGCATAGAATCAGAATTGAATAGGATAGAATGTATAGAATAGGATATAATAGGATGCAATATATAGTGTAGAATAAATAGATAGATTCGAATAGAACATATATAATAGAATTGACAGAATAGTTAGAATAGAATTAATAGAATGGATTACATTGAATAGAATAGAATTTATAGAATAGATGGAATAGAATAGGTTAGAATACAAAAGAATGGAACTGATAGAATAGAATAGACAGAATTTAATAGAATAAAATAGATAGAATATAATAGACAAAATAGAATAGATTAGAATAGAGTAGAATAGAATAGGATAGATATTTTAGAATAGATAGATAGATAGGTAGATAGCTAGATAGATAGATAGATAGATAGATAGATAGATAGATAGATAGATAGATAGATAGATAGATAGATAGATAGATAGATAGATAGATAGATAGATAGATAGATAGATAGATAAAATAGGATAGAATATATAGGATAGATATAATAGGTTAGAAGAGGATAGCATAGATAGTATAGGAGAGCATAGACACAATAGGATAGAATAGATAGAATAGGATATAATAGCATAGGATAAGATAGAATAGCTAAAATACGATAGTATAGATAGAATAGAATAATTAGAATAGGATAGGATACATCCAATAGGATAGAATAGATAGAGTAGGATAGAATAAATAGAATAGATAGAATAGAATAGACATAATAGAATAGACAGACATAATAGACAGAATAGATAGAATAGAATAGACAGAGTAGATAGAAAAGAGTAGACAGACCAGATAGAATAGAATAGACAGAACAGATAGAATAGAATTGACAGAATATATAGCATAGAAAGAATAGTACAGAATAGAATAGAACAGATGTAACAGAATGGAAAAGATACAATAGAATACATAGAATAGAATAAAATAGATAGAATAGGATAGAATATACTGAATAGGTTAAAATAGATAGTATAGGATAGAATAGACAGAATAAGATAGAATAGCTAGATTAGAATAGAATATACAGAATAGAAGAGACAGAATATAATAGAATAGATAGAATAGAATACATAGAAGACAATAAAATTCATAGTATAGAATAGATAGAATAGAATAGATAGAATATAATAGATAGAATAAAATAAAATAGAATAGATAAAGTAGATAGATAGATAGATAGATAGATAGATAGATAGATAGATAGATAGATAGATAGATAGATAGATAGATAGATAGATAGATAGATAGATAGATAGATAGATAGATAGATAGATAGATAGATAGATAGATAGATAGATAGATAGATAGATAGATAGATAGATAGATAGATAGATAGATAGATAGATAGATAGATAGATAGATAGATAGAATAGGAAAGAATACATTGAATAGACTAGATAGAATAGTTAGAATAGATGGAATACAATAGAATACATAGATTAGAATATATAGAATAGAATAAAATAGATACACTAGAATAAAATAGATAGCATAGAATCAGAATTGAATAGGATAGAATGTATAGAATAGGATATAATAGGATGCAATATATAGTGTAGAATAAATAGATAGATTCGAATAGAACATATATAATAGAATTGACAGAATAGTTAGAATAGAATTAATAGAATGGATTACATTGAATAGAATAGAATTTATAGAATAGATGGAATAGAATAGTATAGAATACAAAAGAATGGAACTGATAGAATAGAATAGACAGAATTTAATAGAATAAAATAGATAGAATATAATAGACAAAATAGAATAGATTAGAATAAAGTAGAATAGAATAGGATAGATATTATAGAATAGATAGATAGATAGATAGATAGATAGATAGATAGATAGATAGATAGATAGATAGATAGATAGATAGATAGATAGATAGATAGATAGATAGATAGATAGATAGATAGATAGATAGATAGATAGATAGATAGATAGATAGATAGATAGATAGATAGATAGATAGATAGATAGATAGATAGATAGATAGATAGATAGATAGATAGATAGATAGAAGGATGGAAGGACGGATGGACGGATGGACGGATGGATGGATGGATGGATGGTTGGATGGATGGATGGATCGATGGATCGATAGGTAGATAGATAGATAGATAGATAGATAGATAGATAGATAGATAGATAGATAGATAGATAGATAGATAGATAGATAGATAGATAGATAGATAGATAGATAGATAGATAGATAGATAGATAGATAGATAGGAAGATAGATAGATAAAATAGGATAGAATATATAAGATAGATATAATAGGTTAGAAGAGGATAGCATAGATAGAATAGGATAGCATAGATACAATAGGATAGAATAGATAGAATAGGATAGAATAGATATAATAGCATAGGATAAGATAGAATAGATAAAATACGATAGCATAGATAGAATAGAATAGTTAGAATAGGATAGGATACATCCAATAGGACAGAATAGATAGAGTAGGATAGAATAAATAGAATAGGTAGAATAGAATAGACATAATACAATAGACAGGCATAATAGGCAGAATAGATAGAATACAATAGACAGAGTAGATAGAAAAGAGTAGACAGAACAGATAGAATAGAAAAGACAGAACAGATAGAATAGAAATGACAGAATATATATCATAGAAAGAATAGAACAGAATAGAATAGAACAGATGCAACAGAACGGAAAAGATAGAATAGAATACATAGAATAAAATAAAATTGATAGAATAGGATAGAATTTACTGAATAGGTTAAATAGATAGAATAGGATAGAATAGATAGAATAAGATAGAATAGATTATAATAGAATATACAGAATAGAAGAGACAGAATATAATAGAATAGATAGAATAGAATACATAGAAGACAATAAAATTCATAGTATAGAATAGATAGAATAGAATAGATAGAATATAATAGATAGAATAAAATAAAATAGAATAGATAAAATAGAAAGATTAGATAGATACATAGATAGATAGATAGATAGATAGATAGATAGATAGATAGATAGATAGATAGATAGATAGATAGATAGATAGATAGATAGATAGATAGATAGAGAGATAGATAGAATAGGAAAGAATACATTGAATAGACTAGATAGAATAGTTAGAATAGATGGAATACAATAGAATACATAGATTAGAATATATAGAATAGAATAAAATAGATACACTAGAATAAAATAGATAGCATAGAATCAGAATTGAATATAATAGAATGTATAGAATAGGATATAATAGGATACAATATATAGTGTAGAATAAATAGATAAATTAGAATAGAATATATATTATGGAATTGACAGAATAGTTAGAATAGAATTAATAGAATGGAATACATAGAATAGAATAGATTTGATAGAATAGATGGAATAGAATAGTATAGAATACAAAAGAATGGAACTGATAGAATAGAATAGATAGACTATAATAGAATAAAATAGATAGAATATAATAGACAGAATAGAATGGATTAGAATAAAGTAGAATAGAATAGGATAGATATTATAGAATAGATAGATAGATAGATAGATAGATAGATAGATAGATAGATAGATAGATAGATAGATAGATAGATAGATAGATAGATAGATAGATAGATAGATAGATAGATAGATAGATAGATAGATAGATAGATAGATAGATAGATAGATAGATAGATAGATAGATAGATAGATAGATAGGTAGATGGGTGGGTGTGTGGGTGGGTGGGTGGGAGGATGGGTGGGAGGATGGGTGGGTGGGTGGATAGATAGATAGATAGATAGATAGATAGATAGATAGATAGATAGATAGATAGATAGATAGATAGATAGATGGATGGATGGATGGATGGATGGATGGATGGATGGATGGATGGATGGATGGATGGATGGATGGATGGATGGATGGATGGATGGATGGATGGATGGATGGATAGATAGACAGACAGACAGACAGACAGACAGACAGACAGACAGACAGACAGACAGACAGACAGATAGATAGATAGATAGATAGATAGATAGATAGATAGATAGATAGATAGATAGATAGATACATAGGTAGGTAGGTAGGTAGGTAGGTAGGTAGGTAGGTAGATAGATAGATAGATAGATAGATAGATAGATAGATAGATAGATAGATAGATAGATAGATAGATAGATAGATAGATAGATAGATAGATAGATAGATAGATAGATAGATAGATAGATAGATAGATAGATAGATAGATAGAATAGGAAAGAATACATTGAATAGACTAGATAGAATAGTTAGAATAGATGGAATACAATAGAATACATAGATTAGAATATATAGAATAGAATAAAATAGATACACTAGAATAAAATAGATAGCATAGAATCAGAATTGAATAGGATAGAATGTATAGAATAGGATATAATAGGATGCAATATATAGTGTAGAATAAATAGATTCGAATAGAACATAAATAATAGAATTGACAGAATAGTTAGAATAGAATAGAATGGATTACATTGAATAGAATAGAATTTATAGAATAGATGGAATAGAATAGTATAGAATACAAAAGAATGGAACTGATAGAATAGAATAGACAGAATTTAATAGAATAAAATAGATAGAATATAATAGACAAAATAGAATAGATTAGAATAAAGTAGAATAGAATAGGATAGATATTATAGATAGATAGATAGATAGATAGATAGATAGATAAATAGATAGGTAGGTAGGTAGGTAGGTAGGTAGGTAGATAGATAGATAGATAGATAGATAGATAGATAGATAGATAGATAGATAGATAGATAGATAGATAGATAGATAGATAGATAGATAGATAGATAGATAGATAGATAGATAGATAGATAGATAGATAGATAGATAGATAGATAGATAGATAGATACATAGATAGATGGATGGAAGGACGGATGGACGGATGGACGGATGGATTGATGGATGGATGGTGGGATGGATGGATGGATGGATCGATGGATCGATAGGTAGATAGATAGATAGATAGATAGATAGATAGATAGATAGATAGATAGATAGATAGATAGATAGATAGATAGATAGATAGATAGGTAGATAGATAGATAAAATAGGATAGAATATATAAGATAGATATAATAGGTTAGAAGAGGATAGCATAGATAGAATAGGATAGCATAGATACAATAGGATAGAATAGATAGAATAGGATAGAATAGATATAATAGCATAGGATAAGATAGAATAGATAAAATACGATAGCATAGATAGAATAGAATAGTTAGAATAGGATAGGATACATCCAATAGGACAGAATAGATAGAGTAGGATAGAATAAATAGAATAGGTAGAATAGAATAGACATAATACAATAGACAGGCATAATAGGCAGAATAGATAGAATACAATAGACAGAGTAGATAGAAAAGAGTAGACAGAACAGATAGAATAGAAAAGACAGAACAGATAGAATAGAAATGACAGAATATATATCATAGAAAGAATAGAACAGAATAGAATAGAACAGATGCAACAGAACGGAAAAGATAGAATAGAATACATAGAATAGAATAAAATTGATAGAATAGGATAGAATTTACTGAATAGGTTAAATAGATAGAATAGGATAGAATAGATAGAATAAGATAGAATAGATTAGAATAGAATATACAGAATAGAAGAGACAGAATATAATAGAATAGATAGAATAGAATACATAGAAGACAATAAAATTCATAGTATAGAATAGATAGAATAGAATAGATAGAATATAATAGATAGAATAAAATAAAATAGAATAGATAAAATAGAAAGATTAGATAGATAGATAGATAGATAGATAGATAGATAGATAGATAGATAGATAGATAGATAGATAGATAGATAGATAGATAGATAGATAGATAGATAGATAGATAGATAGATAGATAGATAGATAGATAGATAGATAGATAGATAGATAGATAGATAGATAGATAGATAGATAGATAGATAGATAGATAGATAGATAGAGAGATAGATAGAATAGGAAAGAATACATTGAATAGACTAGATAGAATAGTTAGAATAGATGGAATACAATAGAATACATAGATTAGAATATATAGAATAGAATAAAATAGATACACTAGAATAAAATAGATAGCATAGAATCAGAATTGAATATAATAGAATGTATAGAATAGCATATAATAGGATACAATATATAGTGTAGAATAAATAGATAAATTAGAATAGAATATATATTATGGAATTGACAGAATAGTTAGAATAGAATTAATAGAATGGAATACATAGAATAGAATAGAATTGATAGAATAGATGGAATAGAATAGTATAGAATACAAAAGAATGGAACTGATAGAATAGAATAGATAGACTATAATAGAATAAAATAGATAGAATATAATAGACAGAATAGAATGGATTAGAATAAAGTAGAATAGAATAGGATAGATATTATAGAATAGATAGATAGATAGATAGATAGATAGATAGATAGATAGATAGATAGATAGATAGATAGATAGATAGATAGATAGATAGATAGATAGATAGATAGATAGATAGATAAGATAGATAGATAGATAGATAGATAGATAGATAGATAGATAGATAGATAGATAGATAGATAGATAGATAGATAGATAGATAGAGATAGATAGATAGATAGATAGATAGATAGATAGATAGATTAGATAGATAGATAGATAGATAGATAGATAGATAGATAGATAGATAGATAGATAGTTAGGTAGATGGGTGGGTGTGTGGGTGGGTGGGTGGGAGGATGGGTGGGAGGATGGGTGGGTGGGTGATAGATAGATAGATAGATAGATAGATAGATAGATAGATAGATAGATAGATAGATAGATGGATGGATGGATGGATGGATGTGATGGATGGATGGATGGATGGATGGATGGATGGATGGATGGATGGATGGATGGATGGATGGATGGATGGATGGATGGATAGATAGATAGATAGATAGATAGATAGATAGATAGATAGATAGATAGATAGATAGATAGATAGATAGATAGATAGATAGATAGATACATAGGTAGGTAGGTAGGTAGGTAGGTAGGTAGGTAGATAGATAGATAGATAGATAGATAGATAGATAGATAGATAGATAGATAGATAGATAGATAGATAGATAGATAGATAGATAGATAGATAGATAGATAGATAGATAGATAGATAGATAGATAGATAGATAGATAGATAGATAGATAGACAGTTAGATGGATGGATGGATGGATGGATGGATGGATGGATGGATGGATAGATAGATAGATAGATAGATAGATAGATAGATAGATAGATAGATAGATAGATAGATAGATAGATAGATAGATAGATAGATAGATAGATAGATAGATAGATAGATAGATAGATAGATAGATAGATAGATAGATAGATAGATAGATAGATAGATAGATAGATAGATAGATAGATAGATATAGATAGATAGATAGATAGATAGATAGATAGATAGATAGATTAGATAGATAGATAGATAGATAGATAGATAGATAGATAGATAGATAGATAGATAGATAGATAGATAGATAGATGGGTGGTGGGTAGATGGGTGGGTGGGTTGGTGGGTCGGTGGGTGGGTGGGTGGATAGATACATAGATAGATAGATAGATAGATCGATAGATAGATAGATAGATAGATAGATAGATAGATAGATAGATAGATAGATAGATAGATAGATAGATAGATAGATAGATAGATAGATAGATAGATAGATAGATAGATAGACAGAGCCAATTAGATAAATAGAAGGTATAGGACAGAATAGATAGTCTAGGATAGAACAGATAGAATACTAGAAAATGGATAGAATAGGATCTGATGGATAGCGTAGGATGGAATGGATAGAATAGATATAATAGAATAGAATAAATGAAATATTAAGAATAGATAGAATAGGATGGAATGGCATAGAATAGATAGAATGGAATAGAATAAAATAGATAGAATGGAATAGAATAAAATAGATTGAATAGGATAGATAGAATAAAATAGATATAACAGAATGGACGGAGAATAATGAATAGGAAAGACAGAATAGAATATTCAGAATAGATAGAATAGACAGGGGAGATAGAATAGAATAGACAGAATAGAATAGACGGAATAGAATATAGAGAATAGCTAAAATAGAATAGACAGAATAGATAGAATAGACTAGACGGATTAGATAGAATGGAAGAGACAAATACATACAATAGAATAGTTAGAATACATAGAATAGAATAGACAGAATAGAACAGAGTAGACGGAATAGAACAGATTAGACAGAATGGTTCCGAATAGAGTATAAAAGGAAAGATAGAATACAATAGAACAGATAGAATAGAATAGATCGAATTGACTAGAATAGATAGATAAGAATGGATAGAATAGAATACAATACATAGAATAAAATAAAATAGAATAGAATAGATAGGCTAAAATAAAATACATAGAATAGATTAAATAGCTAGACTAGAATAGATAGAATAGATAGGTTAGAATAGATAGATTAGAATCGATTATATAGAATAGAATACACAGAATAAATAGGATAGAATAGATAGAATAGAATACATAGAATAGAATAGAATTGATAGAATAGGATATAATACAATAGTATAGAAAAAATAATCAGAATATAATAGATATAATAAAATAGAATTGATAGAATAGAATAGCTATAATAGAATGGAAATATTACATAGATAGATAGATAGATAGATAGATAGATAGATAGATAGATAGATAGATAGATAGATAGATAGATAAATAGATAGATAGATAGATAGATAGATAGATAGATAGATAGATAGATAGATAGATAGATAGATAGATAGATAGATAGATAGATAGATAGATAGATAGATAGATTAGGATAATATAGATGTAAATAATAGAATATGTAGAATAGGATAGAATAGGAAAAATAGATTAGGATAGAATAGATAGAATAGGATAAAACAAATATATTGGATAGAATGGATGGAATAGATATAGGATAAAATAGATAGTACATAATAGAATAGATAGAATAGAATACAATAGAATTTAATAGATAGAATAGGATTGATAGAATAGAATAGAGAATAGAATAGACAGAATAGATAGAATAGAAAACAGAGAGTAAATAGAAATCAATGTATAGAATAGAATAGACAATGGAACAGAATAGACAGAATAGAAGCAAATAGAATAGAATTGAACAGATAGACTAGAATATAACAAAAAAAATAGATCATAAAATAGAATAGATAGAATATAATTCATAGAATAGAATAGAATAGAATAGATAGAATATGATAGGTAGAATAGAATAGATAGAATAGGTGAAATAGGATAAAATAAAAACATCAGAATACAAAGATTAGAAAGATTAGATAGATAGATAGATAGATAGATAGATAGATAGATAGATAGATAGATAGATAGATAGATAGATAGATAGATAGATAGATAGATAGATAGATAGATAGATAGATAGATAGATAGATAGATAGATAGATAGATAAAATAGGATAGAATATATAGGATAGATATAATAGGTTAGAAGAGGATAGCTAAGATAGAATAGGATAGCATAGATACAATAGGATAGAATAGATAGAATAGGATAGAATAGATATAATAGCATAGGATAAGATAGAATAGCTAAAATACGATAGCATAGATAGAATAGAATAGTTAGAATAGGATAGGATACATCCAATAGGATAGAATAGATAGAGTAGGATAGAATAAATAGAATAGATAGAATAGAATAGACATAATAGAATAGACAGATATAATAGACAGAATAGATAGAATAGAATAGACAGAGTAGATAGAAAAGAGTAGATAGAACAGATAGAATAGAATAGACAACAGATAGAATAGAATTGACAAAATATATGGCATAGAAAGAATAGAACAGAATAGAATAGAACAGATGTAACATAATGGAAAAGATAGAACAGAATACATAGAATAGAATAAAATTGATAGAATAGGATAGAATATACTGAATAGGTTAAAATGGATAGGATAGAATAGAATAGAATAGATAGAATAAGAGAGAATAGATAGATTAGAATAGAATATATAGAATAGAAGAGACAGAATATAATAGAATAGATAGAATAGAATACATAGAAGACAATAAAATTCATAGTATAGAATAGATAGAATAGAATAGATAGAATATAATAGATAGAATAGATAAAATAGAAAGATTAGATAGATAGATAGATAGATAGATAGATAGATAGATAGATAGATAGATAGATAGATAGATAGATAGATAGATAGATAGATAGATAGATAGATAGATAGATAGATAGATAGAATAGGAAAGAATACATAGAATAGACTAGATAGAATAGTTAGAATAGATGGAATACAACAGAATACAACAGATAGCATAGAATCAGAATGAATAGGATAGAATGTATAGAATAGGATAAAACAGGATAGAATATATAGTGTAGAATAAATAGATTAGAATTCAATATATATTATAGAATTGACAGAATAGTTAGAATAGAATTAATAGAATGGAATACATAGAATAGAATAGCATTGATAGAATATATGGAATAGAATAGTATAGAATACAAAATAATGTAACTGATAGAATAGAATAGGTAGAATATAATAGAATAAAATATATAGAATATAATAGACAGAATATAATAGATTAGAATGAAGTAGAATAGAATAGATATTATAGAATAGACAGATAGATAGATAGATAGATAGATAGATAGATAGATAGATAGATAGATAGATAGATAGATAGACAGATAGATAGATAGATAGATAGATAGATAGATAGATAGATAGATAGATAGATAGATAGATAGATAGATAGATAGATAGATAGATAGATAGCTAGATAGATAGATAGACAGACACAAATAGATAGATAGAAGGAATAGGATAAAATAGATAGTCTAGGATAGAACAGATAGAATAGGAGAAAATGGATAGAATAGGATCGGATGGATAGCATAGGATGGAATGGATAGAATAGATATAATAGGATAGAATAAATGAAATATAATAAATAGATAGAAAAGGATGGAAT
>NC_091129.1:13814202-13816702 GCF_040183065.1 Periplaneta americana
AGATAGATAGATAGATAGATAGATAGATAGATAGATAGATAGATAGATAGATAGATAGATAGATAGATAGATAGATAGATAGATAGATAGATAGATAGATAGATAGATAGATAGATAGATAGATAGATAGATAGATAGATAGATAGAGTAGGATAAAATAGATGTAAAGATAGAATATGTAGAACAGGATAGAATAGAAAGAAATAGATTAGGATAGAATAGGTAGAATAGGATAAAATAAATATAATGGATAGAATGGATGGAATAGATATAGGATAAAATAGATAGTACATAATAGAATAGATAGAATACAATACAATAGAATTTAATGCATAGAATAGGATAGATAGAATAGAGAATAGAATAGGCAGAATAGATAGAATAGAAAACAGAGAGTAAATAGAAATCAATGAATGGAATAGAATAGACAATGGAACAGAATAGACAGAATAGAAGCAAATAGAATAGAATTCTACAGATAGACTAGGATATAACAGAAAAAATAGATCGTAAAATAGAATAGATAGAATATAATTCATAGAATAGAATAGAATAGATACAATATAATAGATAGAATAGAAAAGATAGAATAGGTAATATAGGATAAAATAAAAACAACAGAATACAAAGATTAGATAGATAGATAGATAGATAGATAGATAGATAGATAGATAGATAGATAGATAGATAGATAGATAGATAGATAGATAGATAGATAGATAGATAGATAGATAGATAGATAGATAGATAGATAGATAGATAGATAGATAGATAGATAGATAGATAGATAGATAGATAGACAGACAGACAGACAGACAGACAGACAGATAGATAGTAGATGGATGGACGGACGGACGGACGGACGGACGGACGGACAGACAGACAGACAGACAGACAGACAGACAGACAGACAGATAGATAGATAAGTAGATAGATAGATAGATAGATAGATAGATAGATAGATAGATAGATAGATAGATAGATAGATAGATAGATAGATAGATAGATAGATAGATAGATAGATAGATAGATAGATAGATAGATAGATAGATAGATAGATAGAGTAGGATAAAATAGATGTAAATGATAGAATATGTAGAACAGGATAGAATAGAAAAAAATAGATTAGGATAGAATAGATAGAATAGGATAAAATAAATATAATGGATAGAATGGATGGAATAGATATAGGATAAAATAGATAGTACATAATAGAATAGATAGAATACAATACAATAGAATTTAATGCATTGAATAGGATAGATAGAATAGAGAATAGAATAGACAGAATAGATAGAATAGAAAACAGAGAGTAAATAGAAATCAATGAATGGAATAGAATAGACAATGGAACAGAATAGACAGAATAGAAGCAAATAGAATAGAATTGTACAGATAGACTATAATATAACAGAAAAAATAGATCATAAAATAGAATAGATAGAATATAATTCATAGAATAGAATAGAATAGATACAATATAATAGATAGAATAGAATAGATAGAATAGGTGAAATAGGATAAAATAAAAACAACAGAATACAAAGATTAGATAGATAGATAGATAGATAGATAGATAGATAGATAGATAGATAGATAGATAGATAGATAGATAGATAGATAGATAGATAGATAGATAGATAGATAGATAGATAGATAGATAGATAGATAGATAGATAGATAGATAGATAGATAGATAGATAGATAGATAGATAGATAGATAGATAGATAGATAGATAGATAGATAGATAGATAGATAGATAGATAGATAGATAGATGGATGGATGGATGGATGGATGGATGGATGGATGCTTGGATCGATAGATAAAAAGATAGATAGATAGATAAATAGATAGATAGATAGATAGATAGATAGATAGATAGATAGATAGATAGATAGATAGATAGATAGATAGATAGATAGATAGATAGATAGATAGATAGATAGATAGATAGATAGATAGATATATAGATAGATAGATAGATAGATAGATAGATAGATAGATAGATAGATAGATAGATAGATAGATAGATAGATAGATAGATAGATAGATAGATAGATAGATAGATAGATAGATAGATAGATAGATAGATAGATAGATAGATAGATAGATAGATAGAGACAAATAGATAGATAGAAGGTATAGGATAGAATAGATAGTCTAGGATAGAACAGATAGAATAGGAGAAAATGGATAGAATAGGATCTGATGGATAGCATAGGATGGAATGGATAGAATAGATATAATAGAATAGAATAAATGAAATATTAAGAATATATAGAATAGGATGGAATGGCATAGAATAGATAGAATGGAATAGAATAAAATAGATAGAATGGAATAGAATAAAATAGATAGAATAGGATAGATATAATAAAATAGATATAACAGAATGGACGGAGTATAATGAATAGAAAAGACAGAATAGAATATTCAGAATAGATAGAATAGACAGAGGATATAGAATAGAATAGACAGAATAGAATACACGGAATAGT